>NW_005842930.1:361110-398120 GCF_000455745.1 Alligator sinensis
AGGAGAGACTAGAGAAACTGGATCTATTCAGCCTCCGCAAGATAAGGTTGAGAGGCGACCTTGTGGCTGCCTATAAGTTCATCACGGAGGCACAGAAGGGAATTGTTGAGTATTTATTCCCCAAGGTGCCCCCGGGGGTTACAAGAAATAATGGCCACAAGCTAGCAGAGAGCAGATTTAGATTGGACATTAGGAAGAACTTCTTCACAGTTAGAGTGGCCAGGGTCTGGAACGGGCTCCCAAGGGAGGTGGTGCTCTCCCCTACCCTGGGGGTCTTCAAGAGGAAGTTAGATGAGTATCTAGTTGGGGTCATCTAGACCCAGCACACTTTCCTGCTTATGCAGGGGGTCGGACTCGATGATCTATTGAGGTCCCTTCCGACCCTAAGATCTATGAATCTATGAATCTAAATCAGTTGGTAAGTTGGTTCTATTCAAACTTAATTAATTTATAATATAATAAAATACAAAATTATACTTCTTGGAACAAAGAATACAAGTCATACATAAAGAGTGGCAATCTATATAATGGAAAGCCATGACTGAAAGGGACTGAAGGATCATAGCTGATAGCAATTCCAAATGAGCTACCAGTGCTGTGTGATGGAAGCAAATTGCAAATGAAATCCTTGCAAGTATACAGGGAAGTACTGATTGAGGATACTGAAGTAATTTTACTTCAAAATATAGTATTGATGAGACTGAGACTGAAATGTTGTGTATAATATTGGAGATGAAGCCTACCATGTAAGTGACTACATTTTTGGCATTTATGCACAGTGTGGATGCTGTTTCTACCTCTTGTATGATCACCAAGGATCTTGGTTTTCTCTGACAAAAAATATCCCCAATTTTTGGATTAAAAGAAATAATCCAAAATCCACATTTTTCTATGATTAAAACAAAATATGAATAATATATATATGTACACACACATACATATAGTGGTGTTTAATTTTAATCATGAAAAATGTGGATTTTGGGTTACTTTTTTAAATCTGAAAATTAGGGATTTTTTTTTTTTTTAATCAGAGAAAACCAGGATATCTGTTGATCACTGAGGTATGCACATACTTACTGAAACGAAAATGCAGGAAGAGGAGGTGGTAGTTCTTTGATGATTTTTCTGCAACTTGCATTTAATATTCAGTGGGTAATGTGAATGAATACCGGATAGTTTCTGGCCCTTTCCATGGAAGCATGCATCTCACTGAACCACTGAACAAAATCTCAATGCAGCACTTGAATGTATGGCCTATGAGCCCAGAGGCATGAGAGTTATGAAACTGAAAACTGTTTTCTTTGTCTCTTCTCAGCCACAGTTATATTAGCTTTCCAATTTTAGGAGGAGGTCTGGGGAATGTTTTAGACTATCTGTTACTACACCAACTGTCCACCAGATGGTGGTAAAGGATTGCTAAAGCATAATCAACCAAAAGTGAACACAGATTACACTTTACACAGTTCACCTTAACTAAAATCTAACTTTATTACTACATCAAATGTTATCTTAGCTGTTTATACACTGAGAGAGAGAAGAACACTTAGTCCAATGGTCTCACCCAATCCCAGATGTTACTTCACTACAGGGTCCTATGGCCAGTCAGCAATCCTGAAAATAGAGGGTGGCCATCTTTGGGTAGTATTTTTGGCTGGCACAGATACTGTTTGGTGGATAGATGATGAGACACACTTAACTTTCTTGTTGCCCCCCTTTATGCTTTTTCTACAACTTCAGTCCTCTGATGACTCTGTGTTTCTAGGTACCTTTGATTGGTTTCCCTGTGGTTATCATCATATTGTTCCTATTTTATCCTGTCAGCACATTCCTTTATTCCAACAGATTCATCAGATGCACACATTTTATTTGGTCTTTAACTGGTATCTTAATTTGGACATTGTCCCATTGGTCCCCTCTTTTCACTTTTTATTAAGAAATCCAATCACTCCATCCCTCTGATTTATTTGGTTAGTGTAAAGTTCAGTTAATCTGAGCTGGTAACAAGTCTCACACTATGTTGAAAATGTTAGAATGTAAGCTGCCTTTCTCACATTTTTAAAAAAGGACAGAAACAATGTAAGAGTGAACTCAAGGCTATGGGTGACCTTGCAAATACCTAAAAGTAGAAACAGGAAAAACCCCAGAAGATTCAAACAATACTGCAATTCACCACTCAAACAGGTGCAACTAAAGCTAAAAGTGACAAGCTACCCTAACATATCCCTAGCTTATGCTTTGGAGTTAACATTTTGTGATGTAGATAATGCAAATTCAAATCTTGGTTGAAGAGAGCCTATAAATCTAACTTTTGAGCTAAAAAATATCTGGGCCTTCTTTCAAGCACCATGTAGTCATGCTTTCTGCTACTACAATCTCAGGACTTACCTGGTATAACATGAGTGTCTAGACAACCTATTCCACATGGACCCCTACAAAGCCAGAGCGCAGCCTTCTAAGCACGCTTGAAAGATAATTAAAGGATGAGCACAATGACGTAGAATCCAAGCAGTGTAAGTGCCAAAAATTGCAATTTCTTGACTAAAATAGATGCCACTTGAAGACAAAATAGGTATTAACTCCAAGTGCCTACATATTGAAGAGCAGCTTAAAGTGTTGGGAAGAATGCATACAAAATTCAAAGGCTGAACGAAATTAATTACACAATGAGTTATAAAGTTCAATTGATTTGGGGTATTAAAAAAGAAAGTAATTGAGAAGTGAATTTATTAAATTGTATAAGTATCTTCATGGGGAAAAGATAGCGGCCACACTAAAGAGTGTTTTTATTTTATAAAATAAATACATATCAAGGACAGTGACTGAAAGATGAGATTAAACAAATTATTAAATAGGCAAAAATGTTAACCATGTTGGGAATTAACCCTGGAAACAAACTACAAAGGGAAATGATAGTCTTCCTACCTTGATATGCTGAAGGAATGTCATTCTAAAATGTATGCATTGGTGAAATACAAGTCATTAGAAGCAATACAAAGGTAAGAAGATGACATACATGACTCCAAATGAGACAGCTGATTTTTTTTCTGATGGCATTTTTCTCCAAGATCCAGAATATATTCCATCTACTAAGCATGTAAGTAGACTCACACACCTAAGTGCCTATTCTTATTTAAAAAAAAAAAAAAATTAAAAATCATCCAAAAAGTGGTGGGTGGTTGTTTTCTACACCCTCCACCCCGACTTAATCTTAAGGCTCAGATGATTGCATATTACAAAGGCAGATGAATTAATGTCTTTTGGGGGTGTAAATTGTAGCCATGTTGGTCTAAGGACATACTAAAAATCATGGACTAAATATAGACATTGGATTTATGACACATTATAACCTGCCTGACATCTGACTCCCCAGGTACCTCTCCACTATTCATCCCCCTTCTCTCCCCGCCCCCCACCCCCCAACCTGTCTCTTACCCATTGACTCCTCAATCTACATCTGCACTGACTGCCTATCTTGTATGAATACCAGCCCAGCCTCTGGCTTCTTTACTTTTCATTCCATCCAGGAAGAGCACACACCAACTGCTGAAACTTCCTTAGCCTGATGAAGGGTTTTTGAACCCAAAAGCTTGCTTTTTTTCCCCAGCTATTTAAGTTGGTCTAATAAAAGATATCAGATTCACCCAAAGAACCTTATCTGTTTAATGGCTTTTGGGAACTTGTATAGGGTGGCATAGAATCACATTAAGTCCATTTTCACATCCAATGCATAGAATAGAATTTGGGCCCATTATCTGAAAAAGACAGAACTATAAGCAGACCAAAGAGAACCCAGGCACTGCACCTACAACTTTCATTCCAAAACAGGTTGTTAAAAAATGTGTGTATTTCAAAAGAAAATGTATAAAGAAAACTCAGTGGAAAGTGAATAGACCTGAGTTTGTACTTTGAAATGATAGCAAATTGACAGCCATTCCACTTTGGGGCTATGTATCCAGAACTATTGTGCTACAGGACACCAAGAAAAGATTTCTATACATGGTTTTTATATACAATAACAATAATGTGTTCAGCTATGGGTGATCCTTTGCAAAAATATATGATTTTGGTCTTGAATAAAAAAAGGAAAGGATTAATGGAATAGCAAAGAAAAAAATGTGTGTTCCCTTGTATGACACAGTAACAGGCTTTGCAGACTGGGGAAGTAAAGCAGTTGTGCTATACCTTAGGAAGTATTTTGGCACTGTCTCCCATAACATTCTCATTTAGGAAGTTAAGGAAATACAAACCAGATGAAAGATGGGTATATAATTGGTTGGATCATTGTGCTCAATGAATACTGATCAGTGGTTTGATGTCTGACTGGGAAAAGGTCTCCTGGGACCAGTATTATTTAATATCTTCATTAATGAGCTGAAGGGTGGGATTGATTACACATTTAGCAAATGCGTTGATAGATGGCAAGTTGGGTGGAGTTACAAACAGTCTAAAGGAGTCTAAACATTCTAAGGGAGAGTATTCAAAATTACTTGGAAAAATGGTCAGAAATAGGGTCAACAAGGTCAAATGCAAAGTTCTGCTCTTAGGTTCAAAAAAATCACAAACACAAGTACAAGAGGAAAAACTGGCTAGGCAGCAATACTGCAGAAAAAGATTACAATAATTTGAATATAAGCCATCAGTTTGCTGATGGTACACAGCTCTGGCTCCTGCTTGATGGTACACAGCTCCAGACCTGAATGCCCTGTCTGATCCTTCACATGGGCTCCATAGCTTTGTTTTGCGTCAGACCAATGGGCCAAGTCTGGGACCACGTGCCAGGTCTGGAGCCATGTGCTGGTCCAGGCCCCATGCTGGGTATCATCTGATTCCTCTGGGGCTGTGTGCTGAGCCTGGGAATGTGCACTAAGCCTGAGACAGTGTGCTGGCTATACAGCCATCTACTGAATCTGACCTGGGTCAGTTCACTGCTCCAGAAGCAGCACATGAGGCTGGACTGGCATGTGGCTTTGGAGCCAGTGTGCAGCTCCAGACCTGGCATGTGATCCCAGACTTGACACACTAAGTCCCACCAGGCACATGGATGCAGAGGCAGGATGTGAGGCCCTAGAACTAATGCATCAGGTTTGTCCATGGTCCCAAAGAGCACATGTGGCTGGCAGCAGCCACGGAGCAAGTTTGGCTCCCTAGCTACTACTATTTACTTATCTCAAACAAAAATTTCATAGTTTCATAGTTTCATAGTTTCAGGGTCGGAAGGGACCTAATAGATCTTCTAGCCCGACCCCCCGCCAGGGCGGGAGAACAACCCAAAAACACAAACAAAACCACTCCCCCTAAAAACAAAAACGGGACTCAAATGAGTCCAGCCAGGTAAGTATCCAGCCTCTTCTTAAAGATCCCCAGGGTAGGGGCCAGCACCACCTCCCTTGGAAGTTGGTTCCAGCTCCTAGCCGCCCTGACTGTGAAGTAGTTAAATTTGTTTTTCCTTCAGACTTCCCTTCAAAATCAAGGTGTGCACTAATATGGGGATGCACTATTTATAAAAAATACAGCATTTTAGGCTTGTTTACTCTTTAGGTTTGTATACAATTTTAACAGATGAAGGCACCAATTCATATAGCTCTTACATTGTAGCTTCTTGTTTAAGAAGACATTTTAAGAAACACAGTTATGTATTAATGTTTTAGACAACTGCAACAAATATTGCCTTATTCTCATGTTTCATGTGTCAATATTATTTTTCAGATCATTAAAGTGGAGGGCAGACTATTCTATTATAAATTGTCTTGTCAGTAGAGTCAAACCTATAGTAATAGCATGAAAAAATAATAGTCATGAAGAACTGATTCTCAGCTGGTATTCATTAACTCCATTAACCAAAACTGAATTACTATATGATGATTTATAACCTAGTTTGTGGTCTTTCTTTCTGTCCTACTAAACAACCCAATATAATGCAGTTGTACTGAGACCTTGAGGGTTTGTTTGGTTTTTTTTTCCAATGGCTATGGTTGAGGGAATATTTCCATGACAGGGAGTCTTGCAATGATCAACCCATCCCAAACTGGATTTATACACAGAATAATAAGAAGGACAACTCCTAGACCCCACCTGAAGGCTGCAGCTCCAATATGGACCAAACTGTATAACCATATATAAACAGTTTCTGCCTCCATACTTGCTCCAGGTTTGCCAAAAAGCAAGAATATTTATGCTACAATGTAGTCTTATGGAACAGAGAGTCATGCTCAGCCTTCAAAACAACCAGGCTATTGTCATACAACAGGCTGATAAGCAGAAACCCTGGTTTTGTTTTTTTTTTCTGATTAAAACAATCCCCAATTTTCAGTTTAAAAAAAAGTAACCCCAAATCCACCCCAAAAAAAGTAATCTCCAATTCCCATGATTAAAATAAAATTCCACTATATATATATTAGTGGCATTTCATTTTAATCACACAAAAATGTGATTAAGTGTTACTTTTTAAACCAAAAATTGGGGATTTTTTCTTTAAATCAGAGAAAGCCAGGATCCATGCTGATAAAGGGGGGGGGGTGCCACTTTTGTCAAGGAAGCCAAAAGACAACTTCTCAACAGAGTTGTACCAACTTCTGACAGAGGACTCCCTAACACAATACCAGAGGGCAAGGGCTCCCATTGGGACACTTACATGCCTGTACACTAATGCCAGGAGCTTGGGAAATAAACAGGAGGAACTGGTCCTTCTGCTAAACAAAGAGGATTATGATCTCATAGGGATAATGGAGACCTGGTGGGACTCCACCTATGACTGGACCACAGGTATAGATGGCTTTACCTTGTACAGGAGAGATTGTGTGGAAAAAAGTGGTGCAGGGGTAGCTCTCTATGTCAAGGAAAGCTACACGTCCCTGCAAGCTGACATTGGCACCCAGGGGGATGATTGGAGACTCTCTGGGTCAAAATCCGCAGTGAACAAGGCACAGGAGACACAATGGTGGGAGTTTACTTCAGACCTCCTATCCAGGATCAAGAGCTTGACCAGGAATTCACCAGGGAACTAGCTAAGGCTGCACACTCCTGGTGCATGGTTGTCATGAGAGATTTCAACTACCCTGACATCTCATGGGAAATGCACTCAGCCACATCCGAATGGGCACAAAGTTTCCTCGTGTGTGTGGATGAGCTTTATATAGCTCAGTAAGTCTATGGGCCAATGAGCAACAAAGTACTGCTCAACCTGGTACTGGAAATGGGGGGTGGGGAATCAGTGACCTAATAATCAAAGGGAAGCTGGGAGATAGCGACTATGAGCTGATCACCTTCAGCATCTGCCGTAAAGCTGGCAAATCAGTCAGCAAACCAGAGTCCTCAACTTCAGAAAAGCTGATTTTGACAAGCTCAGGAGGTTTGTTGGCAAAGCCCTAAGGGACCTCAACCCAAAGGAAGGTTCAGGAAGAGTGGTTGCTCCTCAAGGGAGTGATCCTAGAAGCTCAAGCAGTGTCTATCCCATCTCAGAGGAAAGGCAGCAAAAGGGCACAGCAGCCCCCTTTGGCTCTGCAGTGAACCAGTGGATCTCCTGCATCTAAAAAAGAAAGACCTATAAAGGATGGAAGGCTGGATCTACCCCAAAGGAGGAGTACTGTGCACTGGTCCGAACCTGTAGGGAGCAAACCAGGAAAGCCAAGGCTGTGACTGAACTCCAGCTGGCTACAAGTATCAAGGACAATAAAAAAGTCCTTTTTTAGATATGTGGGGAGCTGAAGGAAAAGCAAGGGTAACATTGGACCCCTGCTTAACCATATGGGTCAACTAACAACCGATGCCCAGGAAAAAGCCAACCTGCTTAATGGGTATTTTGCAATGGTCTTTCACCAGCCCCAAGGAAAGGCCCTGCTCAATATGGTACAGGATGGGCAGGGTGAGGGAGAATTGTTATCCTTCATCAATGTTGACCATGTGAAGGAACACCTTGAGAGGCTGGACACCTTCAAGTCAGCTGGCCCAGACAGCTTACACACCAGGGTACTTAAGGAGCTGGCAAGCATCATAGCTCTGCCACTGTCACAGATCTTTGAGAGCTCTTGGCACGCAGGTGAAGTGCCCGAAGACTGGAAGAAGGCCAATGTGGTGCCTATCTTCAAGAAAGGGAGGAAAGTAGATCTGGGGAACTAAAGGCTCATAAGCCTGACCTCTATCTTGGGGAAGATCTTGGAAAAAATCATCACAGAGACCATTCTTAACAAACTGGATGAAGTCAACTCCCTGAGGAATAGCCAGCTTGGGTTTGCTGCAGGTAGATCTTGCCTTACCAATGTCATCGCCTTTTATGACCAGGTGACATATTGCCTGGACAAAGGAGAAAAGATTGACATCATATATCTTGATTTTAAAAAGGCCTTCGATCTGGTATACCATGATCATCTCATAGAAAAACTGGCCAACTGTGGCCTCGGCAACATCACAGTCCACTGGCTGGGGAATTGGCTCCCAGGCCAGACCTAGAGAGTGGTAGTTGATGGAAGTCAATCATTGTGGTGCGCCGTGAACAGTGGGGTCCCCCAAGGCTCTATCTTTGGGCCTATTCTTTTCAACGTCTTCATTAATGATGTGGACATTGGTATCAGAAGTGGACTGGCCAAGTTCACAGATGACACCAAACTTTGGGGTAAGGCGTCCACACCCAAGAACAGGATGGTGATCCAGGGCAACTTTGACAGGCTCAGAAAATGGGTGGATGAGCACCTGATGTCCTTCAACACCGAAAAATGCAAGGTACTCCACCTTGGGAAGAAAAATCCGCAGATGCTTATAGGCTTGGCAGTGCTATACTTGCTAGCACCATGGCCGAAAGGGACTTGGGGGTCATGATTGACCACAAGATGAATATGAGCCACTGATGTGATGTTGCATCTGGCAAAGTGAGCAAAACTCTGGCTTGCATCCATAGATGCTTCTATAGCAAATTCCAGGATGTTATCCTCCCGTTGTACTTGGCCTTGGTGAGGCTGCAGCTGGATTACTGCATCCAATTCTGGGCTTCACAATTTAAAAAGGATGTGGAGAAGCTTGAGAGACTGCATAGGAGAGCCACGCACTTGATCAGAGGTCAGGAAAATGGACTTTATGATAAGAGGCTGAGAGCTATGGGACTCTTTGGCCTGGAAAAGCACAGGCTCAGGGGGACCTGGTGGCTGCCTATAAGTATAGAAGGGTTATACATCAGCATTTGGGGGAATGCCTGTTCACCAGAGCACCACAAGGGATGACAAGGCCAAACAGTCACAAACTCCTCTAAGACCATTTCAGGCTGGACATAAGGAAGAACTTCACTGTCTGAGCCCCCAAGGACTGGAACAGAGGTGGTGCAAGCACTTTCTCTGGACTCCTTTAAGAGTCAATTGGATGTTTATCTTGCTGGGATCCTGTGGCCCCAGCTGACTACCTGTCCCTGGAGCAGGGGGCTGGACTCGATATTCTGAGGTCCCTTCCAGCCCTAATGTCTATGAAACTATGTATATATAAAAAGAATGAGGTAAATAAACTCTTAAAGCAGCTACATCTGGAAACATGGGAGAGGATTACTGCTTCCACCTCCCAGGAAACTAGACAAGGCAACTTTTATTTGTTGCTCAAGATCCACAAACCTGGCAACACAACCTGTTGTCTGTGGCATTGGCACCATCACAGAGGGAATTTCTGGCTATGTTAACTCTGTCCAATTCCCTTATGCCACTGGAGCTGCCAGCTATTTGAGAGTTTGCAGACGTATTAAAGAAATTGGGATCCATTGGCAAGCTTCTAAATCAAATTTGGTCCCAAGTAAATACCATATCATCTATCATGAATATCAACTCTCTCTATACCAACATAAGGACTGATTACAAGCCTTGAAGAACTTTGTCCCTGACACACAAAAAACCCAAAAAACAAACTGTTTATGTTTCCATAAGCTCTCCCACTTCCTCCTCACAGACAACTCTTTCAGATCTGAGGGCTCTCTATACCTACAAATGAATGGCACTGACATGACACACATATGGCTCCCAATATGCCAACCTCTTTATGACAGACCTTGAAGTGTGTTTCTTCTGCAGCTGCCCTCTCATCCCCCGGTATACTTCAAGTAAATCAGCAACATCTTCATAATATGGACACGTGGGAAATAACCGCTAGAGAAATTTCATCAGGACTTTAACAGCTTCCACCCCTCCATCAGACTAACTCTGAAATACTCCATGCAGAAGATTCATTTCCTAGACACTACATTGAAGGTTGCCACATCATGAACACATTGTATAAAAAACCTACCAACCACCACAGCCCTGGAACAAGGACAGCAGAATCCCACTGGTTATCACCTACAGCCCGCATCTTAAACGCCAAACACACATTATTAATAGCCTCCAACTCCTCCTGGAAAAGGATTACCATTTCAAGGTACCCTTTGGGGACAAGCTTGTTCTGGCTTACAGACCCCCCCCTCCCCCCAATATCAAATAGCTTCTCAAACAACAGACTAATGAACTCCCATACTTACTGGGGCACTAGCCCTTGCAATGGACCCAACTACTTGCTATCATCAATGCAGACAAGATCATCACTGGGTCTAATAACAAGGAGTGCAGGATCCAAAGTTCATTCACCTGAAAGTTCCAAAGTCATATTCACCAGCACCTGCTTACAATGCCCCTATGCTGCCTACACTGGACACACAGGACTATCTCTGTATAAATGAACACTGGTCTGACCTTAGATTAAGAAATACACAGAAGTCTGTAGTAGAACAATTCAACTTCCCTGGGTGTGCCATCACTGACCTCAAGATTACTGTTCTCAGTAAAAAATAAATAAAATATAGTTTGAATGGAAAATTGCAGGAAAATAAATCATCCACAAATGGGACTGTGTTAAGTATGGTTTAAACAAGTACTATGGATTCTTATCTTATTGCCTGGATTAGCTTTTTGTTCTTATGGGTTTACTGCTAGTGTGCTTTGCTCTACTAGGACTGCCCCCACTTTACACCC
The DNA here is from genome assembly GCF_000455745.1 of Alligator sinensis. Lineage (NCBI taxonomy): Eukaryota > Metazoa > Chordata > Crocodylia > Alligatoridae > Alligator > Alligator sinensis. The sequence goes on from NW_005842930.1 coordinate 372,081, forward strand.
CTGCCTATCTCTCTCTGCCCCCTCCCTTGTATTTTGCAGTCTAATTTCTGTTTTATACTCTTTCTCCACATTTTTTCACAGCATCTGATGAAGTGAACTTTGGTTCACCAAACCTTGTACTATCTTTATATTTTATTTATTTAGTTTATAAAGGGTTGCATATCTACCCTGCCTTATACTCTAGTCTACCATTCAAAGAACCAGCAATTATAACACATTACTGAAGCCCTGTCAATAAAGAGTATATCATGAATATGCCTTTGCTTGTGCCTAGTGAGCAAGATGGCCAGAGTGTAACCTATACTCATAAGCTATAAATGGTAAATAAAAGGTTAGGACAGAATAATAAACTATACACCCTTGCAGAATTGGTTATATTCTTAAGTTTATAAATTCTGGGAAGAAAAGAAAGTATTAGCGATTCCAAAGCTCCCACCACAATTTTACCACACATCCTATACCAATAGGTTGATGTTTCAATGGTATTATGCTAATATAGAGAGTTTGCTAAAAAGTAAAGAATCTATTCCTATGTGAATCATGAAATTTGTGGAGTGAGAAATGCTAAAATGGTCATTGCTGAAGGTCTTCTGGTGTATAGGACATAGGAGATGTGGGAAGATTCCCAAGTCCTGCTATCATGACTATGAAGAAGAAGAAAGAAAGAAAATACTTACCTATAGCAGCAAAGAGCCAGTGAAAGAGAGATGAGTGCCCCAGGACCTGGAGTTCTGGAGCAGCTGCTCCATGAGGCTAGAACAGCCCCAGGAAGCTGGAAGTACAAGGCAAGTAAAGTGTGGAGAGCCCGAGTGGGGGGAACAGCATTCCAAGAGCTGGGAGGCACGGTGGGACATCTCCAGCAGCAGTGAGCCAGCAGACAGCTGGCAGCAAAGCTCTGAAGAGCTTAATTAGGCTGGGGAATTCTCGCCAGAGCAACGCTGTGGAGTGGAGCAGTGTTTAAATCAGGGGAGCTGCGCTGCAGAAGGGCCACCCAGAAGAGAAGCAGCTGGGCCCGATTCTTAGGGTACTGGCTTACTTTTGTTTGTTTATTCTTTCTTTTACTTGTGCCTGTGCTTCCTGCCATGCCATCACCTTAATGGTCTGGCAGAGTTCTGAATCCAGTGTACTGAACACCAACTTGATTAACTTAAAGGGGGAAAATCCCCAGACAGACCAATATCAGCCTGGACAGGGGATATCAGCCTGGATGGGCTTTGGTTCCTTTTTTGTTTTTTGTTTTTGGGGGGGGGTTGCATTGTTTACTTTGCTTTGTTGCTGCCACTAGAAGGTTTAACCCCCGGGGGGAGAGAATATACAAAAAGCTCTCCCTTGACCAACCATGGGACTTACGTGATACTGAAAGAGAAGTCTGGTAGTCCGTGTTGATTTAATTCCATTAAGATTGTTGTCAAGGCACACATGAACCTAAAAAAGAAAAGAAAAATCACCAGTTAAGACCAACATCAATGAATGGCAGACTAACATCTGCTTGATGCTAAGCCAGGGTGTAGGGGAGATCGGAGCCCCAGAATACACATTTTGAGCAATCATCATCCAGCGGCAGTGAGGATTACCACCTCCTCATTGTTATCATCCTAGAACACCAAGATGTGGCAGAAAAGAGTTGGAACCATCCCTACAGAATACAGGCAAGTGATCGTGTGACTGAGAATCAGGGCTGGGGAGGTAACCAGTGGCCATATTTTTAACCAGGCCAAGCTCTAATAATAACTATCACTCATTCTAGGTACTTTCCATAGGAGATGAAAGTAAGGAAGATTTGAGCAAGTATTGCTCATTGTATCTTATTTCCCCTTCAATTTCCAATCTGCTGTTATAACATTTATCTTTGTTAAAATTTGCATTCAAGTTACTTGTCATCATGAGTGGTATGAACACAGTATTTCTTTAATCCCCAGAAAAGAACCTATTGAAATCCCAAAATATTAGTTCCATTAGAGGCTGAAAAAAACTGAGGATCTGGCCCCAAACCTTAAAATTCTCTGTTTAGAAAAGGAGTGACTTTTACACATGAAATTAGGGTTATTCACCTTGCAGTTCAACAATACCCTTCTAGAAGACAAAAGCTACAGGTCTGTGTGTGGAACTAAATTTCTACTATCCTTGTGTGAGAGGGGAGGTAGAAGCCCCCCTCCCAACATGTCCCAGGACCCCGCCCAATGAGCACCAGTACTCACAGCAGGGACCAGGATGAGTGGCAGCTGTGGGGAAATTCCGACGCAGGCTCGGAAGTTCTGAAGTTGCCTGAGCCTGCAGATTGGTGAGACCCAGGGGTGGGGCCTGAAGGCAGTGAAGGGTCATTAAAAGGCAGCTGGGGAGAGACCCAGCTGCCCGGAGAGTGGGAAACCAGATGCCACCAGAGAGAGGCTGACAGCGGAACTGGGCTGAGAGGAACAGAACACCAACAGGGAGAAACTGGATGCTGGCAGAGAGAGGCAGACAGTGGAGCTGGGCAGAGAGGACTGAAACGTCAGCAGGGAGACATGGGCGGTGGGGCCTGGTAGGAATGGTGGAGTGGGGCATGGTTTGAGAAGCCACAGCATCAGCCAGGGAAGCCCGGTGGGGAAAACCACAGATCTGGGATCAGGAAGCCGAAGTTTGTCAGAGGGTCACAGCGGGGAGAAGATCATCCTCACAATCACAGGTGAAGACCAGGCTGCTCTGGAGAGTTCGGGTACTATGGTGGCAAAGGGCAGCAAGCAACAACAAAACCCTGCAGGCAGCCTGGTGAAGAGGGAGGAGCAGGTGGCGACTGGCTCAGAGCCCGGTGGGGAAGGGGCAAGTTCCACTAGGTGGTGGGACCTATTATTAAATAGGTACTTTACGTCAGTCTTTCATCAGTCCCATGGGACGCCCATGCCCGCTATAGGGCCGGGAAGTCCGGGTGAGGGTGATCCCCTGCCCTCCATTAATGCTGACTTTCTGAAGGAACATGTTGAGAAGCTGGATACCTTCAAGTCAGCCGGCCCTGACAATCTTCACCCCAGGGTACTCAAGGAGCTGGCGAGCATCATAGCCCAGCCTCTAGCACGGATCTTTGAAAACTCTTGGCGCTCTGGTGTAGTGCCCGAAGACTGGAAGAAGGCCAATGTGGTGCCTATCTTCAAGAAAGGGAGGAAAGTGGATCCGGCTAACTATAGGCCCATCAGCCTGACTTCTATCCCGGGGAAGATCTTAGAAAAGTTTATTAAAGAGGCCATCCTTAATGGACTGGCCGACGCCAACATCTTAAGGGATAGCCAGCACGGGTTTGTTGCGGGTAGGTCTTGCTTGACCAATCTCATTTCCTTCTACGACCAGGTGACCTATCACCTGGACAAGGGAGAAGAGATTGATGTCATATATATTGACTTCAAAAAAGCCTTCGATCTGGTGTCCCATGATCGCCTCTTGGAGAAACTGGCCAATTGTTGCCTTGGGTCCTCCACGATCCACTGGCTGGAAAATTCGCTCCGGGGTCAGACCCAGAGGGTAGTAATCGATGGAAGTCACTCATCGTGGTGTCCTGTGACCAGTGGGGTCCCCCAAGGCTCTGTCCTTGGACCCATACTGTTCAACATCTTCATTAATGATGTGGACACTGGAGTCAGAAGCAGACTGGCCAAGTTCGCCGATGACACCAAACTTTGGGGCAAAGCATCCACACCAGAAGACAGGCAGGTTATCCAGGCTGACCTGGACAGGCTCAGCAAGTGGGCGGACAAGAATCTGATGGTGTTCAACGCCGATAAATGCAAGGTTCTCCACCTTGGGGAAAAAAAACCCGCAGCATCCTTATAGGCTCGGCAGTGCTATGTTGGCTAGCACTACGGAAGAAAGAGACTTGGGGGTCATCATTGACCACAAGATGAACAGGAGCCTGCAATGCGAGTGCACAAACAATCCATAGATGCTTCTCAAGCAAATCCTGGGACGTCATTCTCCCCTTGTACTCGGCCTTAGTGAGGCCGCAGCTGGAGTACTGTGTCCAGTTTTGGGCTCCACAATTCAAAAAGGATGTGGAGAAGCTTGAGAGAGTCCAGAGAAGAGCCACGCGCATGATCAGAGGTCAGGGAAGCAGACCCTACGATGACAGGCTGAGAGCCCTGGGGCTCTTTAGCCTGAAAAAGCGCAGGCTCAGGGGTGATCTGATGGCCACCTACAAGTTTATCAGGGGTGACCACCAGCATCTGGGGGAACGTTTGTTCACCAGAGCGCCCCAAGGGATGACGAGGTCGAATGGTCACAAACTACTTCAAGATCGTTTCAGGCTGGACATAAGGAAGAACTTCTTTACTGTCCGAGCCCCCAAGGTCTGGAACAGCCTGCCACCGGAGGTGGTTCAAGCACCTTCATTGAACACCTTCAAGATGAAACTGGATGCTTATCTTGCTGGGATCCTATGACCCCAGCTGACTTCCTGCCCTTTGGGCGGGGGGCTGGGCTCGATGATCTTCCGAGGTCCCTTCCAGCCCTGATGTCTATGAAATCTATGAAATCAGGAGTGATTAACTCCTAGTCTGCTGGTCCCTGGGAAGAGTACCCAGAGAGACAGACAATATTCCTTCTCCCATCCCAGGGAGGCAGAGGAGTCTGGGGGCCAGAGTCCCAGGCACTCCATCAGCAGATGCCAAACATCTTCTATTTTAGTTAAAAATCTTCTAAGTTATCCTTAACACCAGGCTGGGGCATGTTTACTTACCCAAAGATTGGTCTGAAGACAATGGATCAATTCAGGAGAAATTGACAGCCGAACAGACCCGACCCTGATTGAGGTGGGCCTCATGGGTGAGAAGATATCATCGTGGGGAAGATTACAGGGAACAGAGTCCTCCCAGGCTGTGGATGTGGTAAGGGTGGAGTAAAGGGGAGGTTTGGAGCCCCACAAAGAAAGACCAGGGTCATGACCCCTCTGGGACCACCAACAGGAAACTGCCACCCCAGCAATCAACATAGAAGTCATGGCAGGTGAGTAAGGGCAGCACTTGGAACCATCTAGGTGGCCCCAGGGTGCAATCTCACCCTGGTGTCGCTAGGGAGGAAGGCACTGACCAGAAAGGGGCTGAAGCCTTACAGCACCTACAAGCAATACCTTGCCAGCATTTTTTTCTGTGTTGAAGATTTTGAGATCAATAGCTCTTATCTATGGTAGACTGATGAGCAGGGATCCTGGTTTTCTCTGATAAAAAAAATCCTTAATTTTTGGTTTCAAAAAAGTAACCCCAAATCCACATTTTGCCATGATTAAAATGAAACACCACTAATACCACTATATCAGGGGCATACATCAAGGGCTCAGTGAACAACTGTTTATCAGGGCACCCTTGGGAAAAAACAGGAGTGATGGTCAAAAATTCCTGGAAGACCATTTCAGGTTCCACATTACGAAAAACTACCTCACAACTATGGTGTCCAGACTGTGTACTAAGCTCCCTCCAGAGGTTGTGCAATCATCTACCCTGGAAATCTTCATGAGGAGATTGGATGGTCACCTTGCTGGGGTCACTTGGCCCCAGTTGTCTTTCCTGCTTGGTGTGTGTGTGTGTGTGTGTGTGTGTGTGTGTGTGTGTGTGTGTGGCGGGGGGGCGGGGTGCAGACCCAATGATCTTCTGAGGTCCCTTCCAGCCTCACAATCTATGAATCTATCAATCTATGGCATTCCTTGAGATGTTGGCTTCCAAGACCGGTGAAGGTGTGAGCCAAGAAATGGTCTGAAAAATACTTCGTATTGCCTGAATGTCAACCTTCTGAAACTATAAAACTCATTTTACACACACTTTCCCAGCCTGTGGCAGCAGCTTTTTGAAAAAAGCGAGCCGTTCTAAGCTGTGGCTTCTAGCAGAAATGGATGTCAAAGGCACCATGCACCAGGCACCATGCACTTCACAGGCTACCTGGAGTTTGTGATTTGACCCATGGTTTGTTTTCTACAAATGTCGCATTCCTTTAATGTAAAAAATAATGAAAAATTCTGCCTGTGTGGTCTTTAGATATCCAATCTGTGTTAAGGATTGAAGTACCAAGAAGCCTGGGTTTACAGCTTCACAAATGTTATTATCAAAATGATCGGGCTATGACCAAATGCAGACAGTGGATAAAAAAAATTGCCTTTAGTGAAGTTCTCAGTGGCATGTAACAAATGCACACATATACCTAAACTTAGCCCTGTAATACTGACAGGCAAATCTTACTTCTTCTCCATGTGCTCAAGTGACATTTATGAAAATGCATCCTTGTCACCTTCTCAAAAAGGCTGTATACAAACATTCAGGGAAGTTAAGAAGAGGTTAAATCATGTTAAAAATGTCCATCCAATGTAACTTAATTCTCCAAGACCGTTTCAGGCTGGACATAAGGAAGAACTTCTTTCCTGTCCAAGCCCCCAAGGTCTGGAACAGCCTGCCACCGGAGGTGGTTCAAGTGCCTTCATTGAACACCTTCAAGATGAAACTGGATGCTTATCTTGCTGGGATCCTATGACCCCAGCTGACTTCCTGCCCTTTGGGCGGGGGGCTGGACTCGATGATCTTCCGAGGTCCCTTCCAGCCCTAATGTCTATGAAATCCAAGGTGCAGATCTTACACTAGTTTTGTCAATCTAAGTGCAAACTCTATAGAAGTTCAGGACAGTTAGATTGGTCTAAAACTGGTGAAGCCAATCGAAGTTAACCCTTCCTCTTAGGTAAACCTAACTTAGATTGGGTTGACAATTTTTAAACTGATCTGTGCCAAACTTCTGTATAGTTCCCAACACAGCCCTGATATGTTTAATGTGATCTAACCTCCCTCTAACTTTCCTGAATGTCTGTATTCAGCGTAATAAACTAGTGCTTATACCACATGCCTAGGGAGAGAGAGTCACAGGTTCTAGGCTTGCTACACCAACAGGAGAAGGAAAAAGGGCAAATATAGTGCCATCTTTTTTCCATAGATTTCATAGATGTTAGGGCTGGAAGGGACCTCAAAGATCATCAAATCCAGCCCCCTGCTGCAGGGGCAGGAAGTCAGCTAGGGTCAAATGACCCCAGCAAGATAAGCATCCAAACTCTTCTTGAGTGAGTCCAGAGTAGGTGCCTGCACCACTTCTGGAGGGAGTCTATTCCAGGTCTTGGAGGCTTAGACAGTAAAGACATTTTTTCTTAAGTCCAGCCTAAAATGGTCTTGGCAGAGTTTATGATCATTGGTCCCTGTTTTTTCTTGGGGTGCTCTGGTGAACAGACATTCTCCAGATTCTGATGTACACCCTTATGTACTTATAAGCAGCCACCAGGTCCCCCCTGAGCCTGCACTTTTCCAGGAAGAAGAGTTCCATGGTTCTCAGCCTCCCTTCATAAGGACTATTCTTTTCACCTCTGATCATGCATATGGCTCTCCTCTGGACTCTCTCAAGCTTCTCCACATCCTTCTTGAATTGTGGAGCCTAGAATTGGATGCAGTACTCCAGCTGCGGCCTTACCAGGGCCGAGTACAGTGGGAGAATGCCATCCTGAGATTTACTTGAGAAACATCTATGGATGCAAGTCAGAGTTTTGTTTGTTGTACCAGGGAAGGTAAAAGGGAAGAAGAAGGATCAGGGGAACTACTGAGAGGTCAGCCTCATCTAAGTCCCTGGAAAAATCATGGAGCAGGTCCTTAATGAATCTATTTTAAGTACTTGAAAAAGAATAAGGTGATTAGGAACAGTCAGCATGGATTCACCAAGGGCAAATCATGTCTGACCAACCTGATTGTTTTTCTATGAAGAGATGACTGCTTCTGTGGATGTGGGGAGATTAGTGAATGTGACACACCTTACTTTTACTAAGACTTTTGACAGTGTCCCACACCGTTCTCACAAGCAAGCTAAGGAAGTATCAGTTGGATGAAGGGACTATAAGGTAGAAAGAAAACGGTCTGAATAGGTGGGCTCAAAGTGTAGTAATCAATGGTTCAGTGTCTTGTTGGCAAGTGGTATCAAGTGGAGTGTCCCAGGGGTCAGTTCTTATGTCTGTTTTCTTCAATATCTCCATCAACAACCTGGAAGATGGGATGGAGTGCTTCCTCAGCTGGAGGGAGTAGTAGATATACTGGAGGGTAAGGCTAGGATTCAGAGAGTTCTATACACATTGGAGGATTAGAACAAAATAAATGCCATATGGTTCAATAAGGAGAAGTGCAAAGTCCTGCACTTAGGGCAGAACAATCCCATGTCCTGGTACAGGCTGGGGACCAATTGGCTAAGTACCAGCTCTGCAGAAAAGGACCTGGGGGTTACATTGGACAATAAGTTGAATATGAGCGGGTAGTGTGCCCTTTTTGCAAAGAAGTTGAATGACATACTGGGCTGAATTAGTGGGAGAATTGCCAGCAGATTGAGGGAACTGATTTTTTTGCCTATCTATTCAGCACTGGTAAGGCCACATCTGGAGTACTGTGTCCAGCTGTGGGCAGCCTTCTACAGAAAGGATGTAGACAATTTGGAGAGAGTCATGCAGAGGGCAATTAAAATGGCTAGAGACTGAGGTACTTGACTTCGGAGGAGAGGCTGAGGGAACTGGGCTTATTTTTTCTAAAGAAGACTCAGGGAGTCCAAGAGTTGCCCAAGAGTTCTGAGTTTATTTTAAGCCAGCCTGTAAATAGCTAAGTATGTTATCATTGTATATAGTTTGAGCATGTGCAGTTGATACACTGTTTAGAAGACTTTGGAAATGCCTGAACTATTGACCTGCTCCCATATATAGAGATCTTGGGCATACACAGTTCAGTCTGTGTGAGTGGTGGGAAAATGATGAGTGATTCTGAGCTAGAGGTGAGCGACAGCTGTTGAATAACAGAAGATTGTGTCAAATGTGCTTGTAAGTGATTGGTTATGTTATGATTGACATTGACTGACAATTCAGAATTTTGGTTAGTGAGCTAGGTCTTATTCAAATCTTTAAATATCTGTATTTGGGCTCCGAGTATGCATGTGTAGGGGGCGTTTGAGGAGTTCCATGGTGTTTGCTTCATGATTGTTGGGTACATTTGGTTTCTAAGTTTCTCTGTATTGTTGTGGTGTGGATTGTTCAGTGTGGTTTAATGCTTCCTTTTGTATAGCTTGTGTGACCTTCTGTTGTGTATATTTTATGATTCAGTGTTTGGCTGTTTGAAACTGGTGAGTAGTGAAGCTGGTTCCCTGTTACACTGACCACGGGACCTTCTCACTTAGATTTTGCTCTTGGTTTTCTATTTTGTTTTGCTGTTCATCTGTTCATCTTTTAAAATTCTGTTTAATTTTTACATAAACTGTTCATCTGCATCAATGGCATTTGGTAACATATTGTGTGTCTTTCCTGTTATTTGTTCACCTTACGTTATCCTTTACATTCTTCCCTTTATTCTTTTGTTCCTAGTTCAATATATTCCCCTTTGGTTTATACCTTAATTTCTGTTTCCTTTGAGTGTGTTCTAACAAATAATAAAATCTAGGCCAAACAACCACCCAGGGGTGGGAAGGAATGCCACCATCTCTGGTCAGTCTAATATTATCTATAACCCTTGCACCACCAGACTATAAAGACATCTATAGACCACTGAGACTGGGTTGAGTTTCCAAAAATTCATCCTATTACAGGGGGATTTAATAGCAGCCTTCAACTGGTTCCAGAGAGGATGGAGCTAAAACATTCTCAGCAGTGGTTGTCAGTGGTCCCTCGAAGTTGAGGACAGCATCTGTCAGGCTTGATGGGTTCTTGTGTGACTGAGGAGCCTGATTCTAGATGCACATGTTCTTCAGCAATGGAGGCATGTTGTTGCACAGGGAAGTGGGATTTGTAGTCCTGGGTTGGTCTCCTTCCTCTTCCTCTGTCACTGCTGTTCCATGTCAGTATCGAGGCGTTGGGCCTTAAAGTGGCGCACAACTTGGTGAACCAGGTGGCGCCACACCGAACAGTCAGCAGCTTGCTCCTCCCAGCCATTGGTGTTGATGCCTCCATGCTTAAAGGCAACCTTCAGTGTGTCTTTGTACTGTTTCCTTTGGCTGCCCTTTGAGTGTTGGCCAATGGAGAGCTGGGAGAAGAAAATCTGGTGAGGGAGGCAGTAGATAAGACCATTCTCAGTAGTGGTAGATAACAGAGCAAGACACAATGTTCCCAAGTTGCAGCAAGGGAAATTTAAGTCAGATATTAGGGAAAAAACCCCTCTCTCACAAGGAGTATAGTAAACTTTCTCATGAGGAGGTTTTGGATTCTCCATCCTGGGAGGTTTTTAGGTTGTGACTAGACAAAGCCTGTCTGGGATGATATAGTTAGGGATGGTCCTGCTTTGAGCAAGAGGTTGGATTAGATGACCTCCTCAGGTCCCTCCCAACCCTAATTGTCTATGATTTTAAAAATCAAGGGCTTAGGGTCAGAAGGGTCCTAAATAGATCATCAGGTCCAACCCACTGCCCCAGGCAGGAATGAGTGCTCGGCTCAGAACACCCCAGCCAAATATCTGTCCAGGCTCCTCTTGAAGATCCCCAAGGTAGAAGAAAGCACCACCTCCCTTGGGAGTCCACTCCAGAGCCTGGCAGCCCTAACTGTGAAGTAATGCCTCCTGATGTCCAGCCTGAACCTTCTTTCTAACAATTTGTGGCCATTATTCCTAGTAACCCCCAGTGATGCCTGGGAGAACAAAGTCTCGCCCAATGTCTGCTGGCCCCCCTGGTGAATTTATAAATGGCCACCAGATCCCCTTTCAGCCGTCTCTTCTGTAGGGTGAATAGGTTCAGGCCCTTTAGCCTCTTTTCATAGGGCCTGACCTGCTGCCCCTAGACCATGTGAGTGACCCTCCTCTGGACCCTCTCTCTGCTAGCCACATCCCTCTTGAAGTGTGGAGCCCAGAACTGGACACAGAACTCCAACAGTGGCCTGACCAATGCCACATAGAGGGGAAGGATCACCTCTCTGGACATGTTTGTGATGCATCTGTGGATGCACGACAAGGTGCAGTTAGCCTTACTGACCTTGCATTGGCGGCTCATGTTTATCCTAGAATCAACAATGACTCCAAGATCCCATTCTTCCTCTGTGTTGACAAGAAGAGTGTTCCCCAGCCTATAGTGGTATAGCTGGTAACAACAACACATCATATTCTATGATATACACCTTTATAGACTAATTAAATAAGATATGTATATCAGATCCTTCTTTGCCCAGGCAGTTACCTGCCAAATTTTCCTGTCAAATTACCACAGCAATTTAAAAAAAGGTAAAAGATGGTAAAGGAAATGTATCAATTAGAAATATTTATAACTGCTTTCAAAAAGACTGTGGGATGATTAAATTTGCCAGAGGAACAACACAGATTTGTGAAATACTAATAAAATGAATTTATACCAGGAAAATAATTATTTCCAGTTGGCTTATGCCTCTTGAAGGTACATTTTCAGGTAGATATGTTCAATTTTTAAGAAATAATGAGATGTAGTTCTTAGAAACTATTCTTCATTATTGTGTATTAATCACCAGATGAAACTTTTGGGGATTTCTCCATGGAAATAATTTGGGGGATACATACTCTTTGTTTTGATATCTACTAGATTGCTAGTAACTTTAAACACACAGACACGCATAAGATTATTTCTAAAAAAATATAGATCTAAACACAGACTTTTTATGAGAATATGATGAGTATATAACAAGTGTGTACACAGCAAAATAAAATAAAAAAAACCCAGTAGGAATATAAATATTAATGAATGAGGCTATTGTCTTCCCCTGTGAGAGACTGTCAGGGAATGCGTAGAGGTGCAAGGACACACCTGCATAGAGCTTCTTGAATAACCATACAGAATACATGTACCTACCAAAGGAATATCCATGTTAATAGTGTTAATGATAACAGAGCTTGTAGAAACTTAAAGAAGTTTGTCTAACAGCATTTCTCTGTGCGTGGTCTTCTACTCAAACCCCATACAGGGCACCTATACACATGGTAGATATCTGCTCTGTGTTCTAATTAGCTCATGTTGGAGCAGACTCGCTCAATCTCAATTAAGACATTGGAGCTCATTAACTAACATGCTCCAGCAGCCTCCATGCCATGTCTATTCGGTGTCCCCATGCTTCAAAATGGTAATGGGGGTGCTTTAATTAAAGCTCATCAAATGAGCTTTGGTTTAAGTGCCCCTGCTGCCATTTTGAAGTGTGGGATGTTGAATACCCGTGATGCTGCAGACACTTTAATTAGAGTGGCTCTCGGAGCTGCTGTACTTAAAGTGAACCCCTTCCAGCCCTGAACATGTATATAGACTTCCCAGATCTCCACTTTTTAACTTCTCTCATATTGATCTTTGTACTAATCTTCCCTTACATATGGATTTTTTTTTTCCCTGAAAGGGTGCAGCCATTACCCTGCCTTCCTCTTTCATCCTCACTTTTGGTGTCTACAATAAATCAATCAATAACTGGGGCAAAAATGAAAATCTTAGTGGGCCAGTTCTTTTGCTGATATGAATCAGCCTATCTCCATTAACTTCAGTGGAACAATGCTCATTTACACCAGCACAGGATTGACATGGTGGGCACTTCTATTTGTGCACTTGACTGTGCAGTTGTTATTGCACAGTCATTTAGTACTCAGTTAAGCATGTACTAAATGGCTGTGCAATAATGGCTGTTACTGCATAGTCCCAGTGCTGTACAGTGTCATGGGTCATGCCTGCCGATGCTATATCACGTAGCGATGAGCAGGGATCCTGTTTTTTTTCTGATAAAAAAAAATCCCCAATTTTCAGATTAAAAAAAAGTAACCCAAAATCCATATGGGTGTGTGTGTGTGTGTATGTGTGTGTATGTGTGTGCATTTCTATACACAACCTGGTAGCTCCAGATCAGTGGGCATATCTACATGAGACACTACATATATATATAGTATCTTGTATAGACAAGTCGACTGATCTGGAGCTACCAGGTTGTGTCTAGAAATAGCTTATATAACTATGTAGAATTATTACTCCTGCTTTCATCCTCTCTCTTAACATTTAGTTGTTTGTAACTTTATGATCTAAGTTAAATTATAAGAATTAAATGGAGAGAAATAAAAGATAATCTTACATTTACACAGCACCTAGCATCCTGTAGCCCAGATTTAGAACTGGGTCCTTTGACATTATTTATTTAATAATAATGATGAGCTTAAACAATAGAATTATTCAATATTATATATTATGATGGTATTATGGGTGGATGCTTAAATATAGAAAGCTTATAAGGGATATAATGGATATGATAACAATAAAATTACACACTCCAGTGATGGATATTCTAGTTTAAAATCACTGACTTGAAAAAAAAAACAATCTTTGTCAATTTAATTCCCCTTCCGTAACAAAGTGATCTTTAGACGTATAATATTTAGTATGTAATTAAAGCAATTAATTAGTCTCAGTTATAGTTGTATGATGATCCAATTCTAATTTAATTCCATTTATTTATTTGGGTTTGATACAATTAGAATGGAAATTTTAAGCTTCCTATAGCATTTTTTAAACAACTTCCATGATTTAAAGATATATTTTTTGACTATGACTCTGTTGTGTGAAGTTTCACGAGGATTCAGTAGTATAATAATATACAAATTTTAAATCATGCTTTATTATTATTGTTGTTTTTGTTGCTGCTGTTATTATTATTATGAGACATAAATGATTATGCACAACTGATGTTGCCTTACTAGCTAAAAATAAATTATTTTTTCCATGAGACTTGTCATGACAAAATCATAGCTAAAAATTATGCAAAACACTTTTATGACTTTGGAAAATAAAGGTTGAACTCAGCACAGTTATGTTTTAGGTCTGGAGTTTTCTTGTATCTGTGTTGTCCAAGAAATATATAAGAGGTAAGGTTTTTATCGGATGTCCAATAAAAAATATCACCAAAAAAAATCTTTATTGTGACCTGACATTTTAAAAGCCAGCAATAAAGCTGATTTACTTCAGAATTAAGCACCTGAATTCAACAAATAAAACCAGACTGGTATTTTACACCAGTGATTCCCAAGTGGGGATGCCATGACACAGGCACAGGCATTGCACTGGCCAGATTGACCTCCCTGTGAACCTCATGCACAGCCAGGTTGGGGAAAGCTGTGGCTGGGATAAACTCTCTCATTTACATTAGGGCAGGAGTCAGCAACATTTTTGGACAGTGTAAAAAAGCACCCTGACCCTGACCCCTGCCTTGACTTGGCATGCAAAGGGCAGACAGCGGGGAGAGCTAAAAAGGGCCCAGTCCTCATTGCTGGTGCCAGCTGCATGTGCACCTCTGGGCAGGCAGTTGGTGAGAGGGTCAGGTTGCACTACCGTGACCCCATTCCTGCCCTATGCCCCAGGGTGCATGTGCAGTCACTGCCAGCATGGAGCTGGTGCCAGGGCTCTGGAATCCATTGCATATCTTTTCAGCCTGCCCCAGTACAGCCATTTGTAGCTTCCCAGCTGTGGCCTGTGTCAAGGAAAACCCCTTCCCTGATAATTGAGGGGCTTAGAAAGCCCAGCTTCTCTTCACAGCCCTGGGGCTATGAAGCTGTAAGCCCTGCCGCTCTGAAATGGGGGAAAGCCACACCTGACCTCAGCTGCCTGAGGCAGAAGCACTCCAACTACAGCTAAATATACATAGCCAAAGCCCCCCATCACAGCCAGGGCCCCAGTTCTGGCCATGGTGGTTGGGGTGCAGCCCCGCTGGCAGCAGACACAGGCCCTGCCCCGCAACACACATAGAGACCAGGCTTCAGAAGACACTAAACATGCTCTGGGTCTGATGTCTGATCCAAGAGCTTGCCAGCTGTGAAGGAGGGTATTTTAGGGTAAGGAGGCATAGCCCCTTGTGGCACCAGCCTATCAGTCCTTACCTGTGCCCTGGGCTGCTGTCACCTCTTTCCAGGCAGACAAGGGAGCCTGAAGAGTTTGATGGCGTGTGTACTCTGGGGCTCCCTGGCTGGAAACTTTCAGCATTGCAGACTTTTTCCTGAGCATGCAGACAGCTCTTTGTATGCTTCACAGGTTTCAACCAATTGCATTGCAAACAGAATTAAATTACTAAGTCTCAGCTCATTGATCTGAATACTTACATGCACCCTAAGTAGGGACCTGGGACTGTTGGCCCTGTTTTCCACCCTATGCTTAATTACTGAACAGTTTTGTGTATCATAAGGAATTTTAATTTAATTTACAAAAAGTTACATCTAATTAAAAATATGGTGCTTTGTGTTTACTTTCTTGGGCAACTATTTTATTTTAACTCAGTTACATCAACTTGGAAGTGTTGAGTCCTGAGAAACTTGAAGTACTTTGTTTATCAGAGGCCACTCTGCTACTTTTATAAACCATACCAAATACAGATGATCTTTCAATTCAGAATTGTATTTCGCTAGTCCTTAACAGAAACAATTATAGACAAGAATTTTCATGTCTGTACAAATAGAAATTGTACTGTGGAGATGCTGTTCCATACTTTAAGGTTCATTTTCCATTAAACTTTCTTTCAGAAACTTGCTGAAGTGAAGGCTACTGTATTTTTAGCTTGAAGGATATAGAAATTGATCAGTAGGATTTTTTTCTGAACTGTCAGTCTTCAGGCATACAATAGCACCTGTAAACTGCCTGTTAGTAAAGTAGAGAATACCTTGGATATTTTTTCAGTTCAAGAAAGTAGAAAATGCGTGTGTGAGGGTAGGTTACCTTGTTTGATACAGATATGCTGCACTGTCTCACTTGACAGTGAGTGAATCTCTAGAACCTAGCCATGTATGCTTTAGTCCACAAATTTCATTATCTGTCCCATTATCAGGGATCCAGGTTTTTTCGTAAAAAAACCACCAGTTTTTGGATTTAAAAAAATTAACCCAAAATCCACATTTTCCATGATTAAAATGAAACACCACTGTGTGTACATTTTATTATATATATAACTCAGGGTAGAGAAGGATATATGTAATTATATATATATGTGTGTGTGTGTGTGTGTGTGTGTTTCTTTCCAATCAAGTAGCTGCCTCATCAGCAGGGATTCTGGTTTTCTCTGATTTAAAAAAACCCCAATAAATAATTGTATGCATATGATGAGGCAACTACTTGGGAGTCTGCTGCAAGAGAATAGGATAATAGGGCAGAACTCCAGATAAGTCAAGATCCAGACTGCAGCAGAAGGGTGGGGGGAGTGGGGCAGACTCCTTACTAAGCTAAGGGAACACACCTGAAACACCTTGAGAGCACCTGACCCAAGGAGGTGGAGTTCCGGAATCCAGAGACAGAGAGGATAGTCTGGCCCTTGCCTCAAGAAGTACAGGAGCTCCTAGGAGAAACTTCAGGACAGGAAATGTACCCTGGATGCTGGGAAAGCACCAGTGGAGTGATGATCAGGGCTCCTGTTTTTCTCTGATAAAAAACAAACAAACCCAATTTTCAAATTAAAAGAGTAAGCCAAAATCCACATTATTCTGTGATTAAAATAAAACTCAGTGGAGATTCATTTTGATCACAGAAAAATGTGGATTTGGGGGGTAGTTAATTGAAAAAGTGGGGATTTTATTTTTATCAGCGAAAACCAGGATCCCTGGTGATTATGGATACCTAACAGAAGCATAGAGACCCAAGGTTGTGGGCATCAATTTAATTTAAAGACCAGTGGGTCTAGGCTTCTGTTTTGTTTTACCAGAGGTTTAGGTTGTGACTGCAGGGGCAGACAGGAGATCATGGTGCCAAAGCTGAGACAGAGGGGTTGAAGCTCAGTAGGGGCAGAAACCACGACAGTGCCAGGAGCCCCAGAGAGAGAGGTGGGCACCATGAAGAGACTGAGGGCTGAGGTCAGAATGAGTGCACCTGGGCCAAAGGCAACAGCCAGAGGAAAGGAGCTAAAATTGTAAAGGCTGAGGCCCAAACAAAAAGGATGAGGATCCAAGGGGAAAACTAACACAGACTGAGTGACACCTGTGAGGCATACATATAACTATGGGGGAGATTCAAGACCATGATTAATGTCTCTAAGGCAAGCTAATGCCTAAGTTATGGATAGGGCATGTAGGGAAGGATAGGTACCAGTAGGGAGCAATTTACCTACCTTGGCAAGCTGGGTGTCTGACTAATAAAACTGAGGAGCAGGTCGGTATCACCAGAATCACTCCAGGATTTAGGGGAGTCTCCCAGCACAATATTACATGTTCATCGAGGTGTGGCAGGTGAAATAGCAAGGGAGCTCACTGAGAAACTGTGGAGGTACACGATTAAAATAGCTAGAAGTGGGTATCATGGCAACCCTTAGGATTGGAACGGTCACACATCCCACCATATATGTTACCAGCTTCTGCAGGATGGGCTTGGTGTGCCACCAAACTCCGAGACATTGGGACAATGATTACAGGTAAGGCTAGACTTTATTGATGTAAGTGTACTGATGCTTCTTCCAGTAATAGAGACCCAAGCTCCTGGGTAAAGGGTCTTGATCTTTGACTCATGGTCATTCCAATCACCAGTATTCAGAGCAGAAAGGTATTTTTCCTCTAGGTCCCATTTTTCCTCTAGGTCTGGACCAGTATTTTGCCTTCTGCTGTTCCATAAGGTATCACCCTTTTCCTAGAACCTTCTGACAATATATTAACCAACTAACTCTCTATCATTGCACTGGTGTAGAATTGTCCTGTAGAATTGTCATGACCCTCATTTTTTCTCCTTTTGTCTGTAGCATTTTATAGTGTGCATTTGATGTTTGGATTTTATTCTTTGAAGTTGTAGGTGAAGACTTTGGAAAATGTCTCTGGTTAATGATTGCCTGTGAATATGGAGGATGGACTTGATAGCCCTGGTGATCCCTTGTGGTCTTATGTTCCAAATCTTATCAGGTCTACAAGGAAGGAAAAAAATAGAACTCAGAAAATGTCATGGATAAATTAAGGGGAACTTGTTACTAATATATTCCTTGTTGATATCAAAATGGGAATATTACTGTGGTTTCTTTGTCAATTAAGAGTGATAGTTGAATATCCAATGATATTAGATATGATTTTGCATGCTGCTAATTAAGTTATTAAAATATGCCACTAACATGTTGTCAACATTTCCAGCACCATAGAGCTTAATATAAATTAATCACCTGAAATCAGTAGAATTCCTGAAATTTGGTGATTCAAGCAATGGAAAATAATTAGGAATTTCATGGTGGATCTTTTCCCTTCTACTTAATTCTGATAATTTTATTTCTGAGTTTTTGTATCATCACAGAAAGATAACAATATCATCACTGCCATCTGTATTTGTAAACTTGTATACTTCCTTATTTAAGTAAAGGATAATGATTAAAAATACACAATGACTTTACAACTATAACAACAGCAACAAAAAGATATCGGTGAATGTATTTGGAAAATTTGATCTTTGTGAGCTTTTCAATTAGTAGTCTCATCAGAAGGAAATACTATGAAATTTAAAGAAAAAAGAAAGAGATCTTGTACTTCACAAGGGATCAAAACAATCTTTAGTATTGTTATAAGTTTTAAAAATAATGACCCTAAAGAGAGAGATTCATTTTCATACACTCAGAATAATTCATTGTGTTTATTTATTATAGAAGAAAAGAAAAGGCATAACAGGACAGCTCCATTCCCTGGGCAAGACCTTCATATAAGCCAGTGCCAGCTGTTGTCTGCCAATGTCAGCAACATAGACAGCTGCCAGGTATGCCAGAGGCTATTTTTGTTCCCCCAACTTTCCCCCTGAAAGATGCTGTTACTTCAGTTGCCTTCCCCCCCCACCCCGTTAGTTATGCTACTGGAAAAAAAAAAGATCTATAGAAAGAAGACAGAGGGAATGGTTTATTATTTAGCACTTAAGTAATCACTTATATCTCTGCAAAATAAAAGTAAGACACCACAATTCTGTGCTTTGGCACGATTATTGTCCCAATACCAAAAAGTATGTAATTTCTTAGAAATCAGTGGAATTCCTTGGATTTTAACTGGGTAATGTGATACAGATGCGGACCCTTGCCACTATTTCCAGGGCAAAAATCAGTGCAAACAACCCAAACTTCATAGTTATGGAGATAGGAGGCAGAGGAACTGCTTTCTCATCTTTCTGAATATACACTTTATGGCTGTCTGATCACTGTTTTTTACCTTTCTTGTGGAAGAATCTCTTTTTTATTTTTTTTGGACCAGGACACAAATGCACCACTACATCATTCTGCATATCATGCTGACAGCCCATTTTAGAAACTATGACCAGTGAACTGTAACCATTTCATAGGGCCATAGAAAGAAAAACTGGATTTTGTCCATCCCTATGCTCAAGGCAGGATTGTCCTTGACTAAAACATCCCAATCAAGTGCTTGTCCAACCTGCTCTTCAAAGTTTCTGAGGATGGAGATTTCACAGCTTTCTCTAGCTAGCCTGTTTAAATGCCTGACCACTCTCCTAGTCAGAAAGTTGCTTCTGATCTCTAACCTAAATTTCCCATGCTGCAACTTGAGACCATGTTCCTAGTTCTGCCCCCTACAGCCACAAAGAAAAAAAAAATCTCCATCTTTATAATTTTCTTGCAAGTATTTTAAGATTATCAAATCTCCTTTAGTCTTCTCTTATCCAGACTAAATAATCTAGCTCTTTCAGTGTTTCTTAATAAATTATGTTTACCAAAACTGTAACCATTTTTGTTGCTTTGCTCTGGGCTCTATCAAATCTGTTGACATACTTCTTGAGATAAAATCTACTATACTTTTGGTCTTTTTTTTGCAACAAGCGTAGACTGTTGGCTTATATTCAGTAAGTGGTGAACTATAACCCTCAGGTCCCTTCTTGCAGTATTACTGCCTAGACAGTCATTCCTCAGTCTGTATTTACACATGCAGTTATTCCATCCCAAATTTAGTACTTCACACTTTTCTTTATTGAACTTCATCTGGTTGCTTGTGGGACTATTTTCCCCATCTGTCAGTGGGTGCAATATGTCCCATAGCTCTTTCTGAAAACTGCTGCCCACTGCATTATGCTTTTCTGCCATGCCTTGATGTGAAAAAAAATAATAAAGGGAAGCTAAGTGTTGGAACAGAAAGGAAAACAGCATTCCCTTGATGGGGAGCATGTCCTTTTCACAGGACGCCACCTCCCCTATACCCTGTCCTTACCACACCTGCCAAGCCAATACCATGGCCCTTCCAGTATAGCCAAGTCTCTTGACTGATAGCTCACTTGGTCACTGCCACTTATCACAAGGGATCCTGATTTTATCTTATTTTAAAAAAAATCCCCAATTTTTGGATTAATAAAGTAACATAAAATCCACATTTTTCCATGATTACAATGATTAAAATTAAACACCACTAGTATATATGTGTGTATCTTGATCAATCAATTGATAGATATAGTTATATGTAGATGTAGATATGTTAAATGTAGATATAGATATATAGTTGGAAAAATATTTAGATATTCATTCCATTTCAGTTTTAAATACCATATTCACTCAATTCTAACATGAGGTCTGCCCCCCCCCACCCACCCCCGCTCCTTTAGCTTGGGGGAAAGAAGCCCCTTTTATCTTTATCCCAGGGCAGGAGGCATGCAGCTTCTGTGGCTCAGGCTCTAGCCCTTACCCTGAGTCAGGGCCATAGCCCCAGCCACAGCTGCTGTCTGTCCCCTGTAGTGGTGATGGGAGGGGGAAGAAATGAAGACAACCATCAAGTAATTAGATTCTATTCATGGAAAATTATAAAAAAAAGTATACATTTTCCATGAATTTTCCTACTAATTAGATTCTATTCATGGAAAATATATACTTTTAAAAATAATTTTCCATGAATAGAATCTAATTAGTAGGTGTTTATCTTAAATTCAGGGTCATTTTAGATTTGTGTAAACATGGTAGGTGTAAATAGTTTGTATCATGTGTGGTATGTGACATTATATACTAGTAGAATGATAGCATAGAGTTGGAAAAAGAAGCTGATTTAGAGACAAAGTTTAATATATCTATACCTAAAGCTTCAGGTCCAAACTGACTTTCTAATACTTGATACAACCATGTATACTGCCATTCAACAGTTTTCAAAAAAAGTTGAATTCATCACATATCTCAAAAAATGATTTACTGTAATTACATTATAGGTCCAGTAGAACCTGTCTTACATGTAATAGACTCATTCATCCACTTATTCCACTTTAGTCTGTGGGTGCAACTTTTGAAGAAGGGATTACCTCAAACAGAGGTGCTTCTTTTTAAATGTTCTTTATTGCTTTTCAATAGTAACTATACACAGCAGAGGAAAAAGATACTGATTCCACCAAACATAATTCTTAACTTGTATTTCAAGAAAAAAAATGTATACTCTTGGTCTCTACCTATTAACTATTAGAAACCTTGACAAAATAGGAAGTACGAAACTAAATGCTGTATTTAAATCATATGCTTTGAATATAACATTTATGGTATGTATGCAGGGAGACATTTTACTAGCATGCTTCAAGTTATAACACTTTAATTTTAGGTAGGAAATTGTCAATTAACTTCCTATACTTCTTGTTGTTACATTCGATGCCAAGAAAACTACTTTCTCTTTAACTCAAATGATACCATTTTACAAATTTTGCACTCTGCTATATGAGTTACAAAACAATTCTGAGTAGTAGAACCTGAGGGGCTGTTATAGGTGAGCCTTAGAAACAAAATGGTAGATAGTACATAATGAACTTTTCCCCTTAGATGCCCCTCTTCAAATGCTTTCTGCAAACTCTGCTGATCACAGAACCACTACACTTTTTTTTAAGAAACTCTTTTTAGTTAGTTTTAGGTAAGTTAGCTTGCAAAATTTTAGCGACAGTAGTGGCTCAGTTGTGTTGTTTGGGTGGGTTGATTTAGGATTGATTTGGATTGGTTTGCTTGGCAATTTCTTTATTTTTAGTTTTTTTTTTTTTATTCTTTTCACTATTTATTTGTTTTTTAATGACAGATGATTTTTTGTGCTTGTTCCCAACTTTAATAGGACTTTTTTCTTTATCCTGGTGGTTGAAAACATTTAAATTCAACAAAGAACCTCTAACTCTATGAAGATACTAATTTCAGATAAATATGTTCTTTGCAGGAAAAGCTTTGAAAAAAGGATCGTATGTTACTTTCTATGTTTTCATGGAAGTGAGAAATAATCCTCAGACTGACATAACCTTCAATATACATGGCTCCTTATTCCAGACTCAATCTGTGTGGTTCCAAAAAATGTTAATTCCAGTCTTCTGAAGCATTTCTCCCAGGGAGAGTTTGTGTCCAGTTGGCTGTTAAGATCTCCTCCTCTTCAGTCCTCTGCCATAGGAGCCCAGGCCCCTGTCTGGGCAACTTTATGAAAAGCATTAGTCAGACTGGCCTGCAATGGGCCTGCTAGTTCTGGGAGGGCTGCCTGGAGATGCAATGCCTCATACTTGCAGCAACAGCTTTTTTTTTTTCCCTCTGTAGAAGTGATTCCTATTATCCCCACTAGCCAGGGTTCCCCATCTCCTGGTGCATCATGACAGGGACTTAGAGAGGTGCTATAGCTACACACAAAAGAGCTCCAGTTCCACTATGGAGCAGGCCTTTAGCCTTCTCATAAATCACTGGCACTGCTACTATGCATCTGGTAGCACATTACAGAACAGTCCTGAAAAAGTGACCAAGATTTTTATGGCATGTTGTATCCTGCTGAGCATAGCCATACAACCTGCAATTTGTCTGCTTGAGGTGGTTGAGGAGATTTCAGAGGAGGAGGACTGCAGCCTCAAGCCCAGAGCTATTGGAGACATGTTTTTATGGGACCTGGGGGAGAGAAGTAGGAGACAGAGGATGCTGGGGCACCTCCATAAGGCCTGGTATAGGAAGGCAGAGAAACAGCAGCAGGGGGAGAGTTGGGATTCATCTGATTAGGAACGTCTTCTTATAAGCATTTGGGAGGCCAGCTGAAGGAATCTAGACACACTTCTGCTGCTCCAGGTCAACTGACTTGAATCATAGGTCAGGGACACCATTGTGGCGCCTCTGTTGCAGAAGCAGTGTAAAGAGGGAAGGTCCCCACAGCTGTTGGAAGTTAGTCTTGAGCCAGCTGATGGTCTTGACATGAAATGTAAGTCCCACATAGTGGTGGTCTTACTGAAATGGGCACAGAGTGAGGCTTCCCACCTAATGTGGGCAGCACATAGGGAGCAAAAATCATTCTGTGTTGTGTTACTCCTCAGGGATGGGTGTGCTAAAGAGCAGGCACCTTGGTGCCCTAAGAATATTTTGGCAGGAGGACTGTTGCCAGCCCTTGTGCAATGGATGCCCCTGCAATAGATTCTCCATGGCAGGAAGGGTATTGTGAGGCACCTGTCATGCTGCTGGCAGATGTTGGCTCAAAAGCTGACAGCAAGACTTTTTCATATGTGGATATGACTGCCTGGTAGTGGAAATATCCTACCTATGAGGCAGCACAGCTCCCCAAGGATCCCCGACTCTGAGCATCAGTTACTTTGCCTGGGGCACAAGTAGTGTGGGTTGAAGACCCGGCCATGTTGGGTCCCTACACATGTCTCAGCTGGGAACTGTGTTGAGACCCCTGAATTTGCTACATTCTCCTGCCCATCTTCTCCATCTCCAGTACTCTCCACTGCTTAAAGCTCCCTTCTGGGAGTGTAGGTGATAATTGGAGGGGCCCTGGGAGATTGTCATGAATGATGACTCTGGCTAGGGGTATCCCACAAAGAGCAAAGGGGTTGGAGATATACTTTTATAGCAGCAGATGGAGCTGGCTGCAGTAGAGAATGAGCCCAGTCACAGAAGATGCCACAAAAGGAGCCATGTGGGATCCCTCAGCAGACATCAGGTACGGTGTAGCCACCACTGATAATGACATAGTAAGGAGGCTGAGTGAGGCAGATGTTTCTGTGGTGGCCTGGACTAATGTTCACTGCTGGTCCTTGAAGTCATAAAAGTTCAAAGTAGACCTCAGATAAGAGTTCCTTTTTGTTTTCTTTCTCTCTTCTTTATCAGAAATTTATCAGAGCTTGCCTAAAAATTTAGTAAATTCTCCTTCACTCAAAACTTCAAATGGTTATATAGCCTTCTAAAAATATATTCTAATTTCACCACAAGTTATTGGACTAGATCAGGGAATAACTGTATGAAATCAATGATCTATAAAGAACTGTTCTGGTCTTCTAATCTATAGATCAAATCTGAAAACTTTGTCACTGACTTCACAGGGCCAGGATTGTATTATAAAAATGTATAGTAATTGCTTTCCTATAAGTCACAGACAAAGTTAAGCTTCCATCCATAGGTAGTTCATAGTCACATAGCATGGGTCTACATGTTTCCCATGTAAATATTCAGTTTACAGTGGCTTTTCTGTGTTTTCTTTTAGGGTTTTTCCCATATGTTAGGTATTTTGCCTGAGAGCTCTCTTCAAGTGAGAAATGTATTTTTTCTTTCAAAGGAAAAAAGAAAAGGATTTCCTGACTCTTGGCATACTTTGGATCAGAGGCATAGCAGGGCAGCTCCAGGGCCTGGGCAGTTGCAATGCGCAGGGAAATACTGGCTGCTGCATTGCCAGCTATAGTATGGGATCAGCTGCTAGCTACAATGACAGTTATTTTTCCTCCCCCCTCCAAAAGAAGCACCCAGGGCTGCTACCCCTGTTGTCACCAGCTTCCTCCAGTTACCTTACTGCTTTGGGGCAGATCCTCAAAAGATGTAAATCTCTGTAGCTACATTGAGCTAAAATGAGGTAATTTAATTAATGGAATTCAAGAGTTTTCTCCTTTATGTCTATTTTATAAACCTTTCAGTGGACCTATTTTTTTTTAACTTGCTTTGTTCTCTGAAACCATCCAATATCTTTACAAAGAGGTTTTTAGAAGTATCTAAAGTTTACGATAATGAAACATTCTACCATTAATTTAAAAGTCTAGTTTAGTCTTTCACTGGATTAATTCTGTTTATATTAACACACAGTTGCTATCCTCCAAATTCTTAAATGGTTTCCTTTATGAAGAGGCATTAATTTTATTGACCTTGTTCCATCTTCCACTTCCCAGCATGATGATTTTTCATTAAACATCTTTTAGGAACTATTCTAATTCATTAAAATTCAGACATATAAGCATACACCTATAATCAAATACAAACAGTATCTGGGCAATTTATTTCAACTAGATTTTTTGCAATTAATGCCTGTTGGGCATTTTAAGCCCTACTTAATATAAAAGCCATCAGCAGCATTTATACATACTGTGTCTCATGCAGCTTTCCATGCAAAAAACAGTTCGAGAAATAATAGTTTGAATACAGATATTCCCGTTTATTAAAATGCCATCCTGCTCAGCAAAGATGTTTAGACTTTTCATGGCTGTCATTTTTTAGAATGCAGATAAACTCCTGACAATATTTATGCAAAATAAGGAAGGAAATGAAAAATGACATACTATATCAACAGCTAAAGCTATGATTTTTGAGAGCTTTGTCACAACATCTGAAATGCTAAAAACATACAGAATTGTATGCTTTCTGAACCAGGGACTGACTTCATGTTTATACAACACCTATCTGTCATGGGCTCAACCCAGATGGGGAGGTTTGGGGCTCAGTGCAACAAGCAAGCCAGGAATGTAGACAATAGGGGCACTTATACACAATATGCAAAGCTGCTCCGACACACAGTAATTACAGTGCATTGGAGCAGGCTTGATTAATGGAGTCTGCTGAATCAGTGTTTCTCAACCTTTTAAGTAGCAAGTACCCCATAACTTCTGAAATTTTTAATAAGTACCCCAGCACTTAATTTTCTGAGGGGTTTTATATTTACAGATTAATATGTGCCATATGTTGGGAAAAGGACTGCGTATATAAGGCCATGATTTGACAGATGTCTGATCTGGTGTGGGTAGGGTTGCCACCTTTTACACCAGGGGTACACAACTCAAGCATGTACCTGGGCTAGAGGTGATGCTAGCCAAAGCTAGGAGAGTTGAACCCAGGCTGAATGCCAAATTATTACTGGTGAATTTAAAGCACCAATTTTTTTGCCGTCGTTTTGAGAGGAGGAAGGGATG
>NW_005842930.1:398170-442572 GCF_000455745.1 Alligator sinensis
GCCAGTAGGTCGGGGTTGCTCCCAGCAGGCATCTGGGAGGATGCAAGCCCTGCTTCAAGTAGCCTGGGCTCTATGGCTGGCAGCAGCTACCCAGAGCCTGGGAGGTTCCACATGGGTGACTGCACAGGTGCCTCAGAGCAGAGAGTAGGTTTATCCCTGCTGTCCGCTCTGAGGCACACATGCAATTGCTGCCAGCCTGGAGAGGATGATGGGGCTGTGGAGCCTGGTGCAGCTGTTTGCAGTCTGCCCATTGCTTGCTGCAGCTGCCTAGAGCCCAAGCTGGCTACAGCTGGGGGCTGGCAGTGGCACCAGGCTTTTCCTGGCACTTGGCAGTGGCACTGAGGGGTGGGGGGCAGGTTAGAAAGGGGTGAATACTGGGGTAACAGCAGCCTCCCTCCCATCACTGTAGCCTGCCCCGAGCACTGGAAAGGGTCTGGTGTTGCCACCACCCCAGCCTGCAGCAGCAGCCTGCTCCCTCCCATGTATAATGAATGGGTCCCAGGGTGGGCCGGATCGTGGGGCAATCCCCACAGTGCAGGAGGGAGTGGGGCAGTGCCCTGCCTCTCCGCACTCCCTCCTGCACTGTGGGGGTCTCAGTCTGCCCCCCCACTGCAAGCCTAGGCAGGATAAAGAAATAAACTTACCTGCCTGTGGCTAGGTTGGTAGGAAGTGCATGGGAATCTGTGTGCCCACCCTCTCCCTCCCCCTCCTGTAGCAGCCTGTGGCCAGCTTTGTGGGGGGAGGGGAGAGGGTGAATAGCCAGACGTGAACCTGGCAGCAGCGGAGGGAGTGGTGGTGCCCCCTTGCTCTGGAGGTTTTCAGTGCCCGCATACCCCTTGCCTGTGTCTTGCATACCCCCAGGAGTATGCGTACCACAGGTTGAGAAACTATGTTCTGGAAGATAGCAACTGCATTGAACAAGTTTTAGTTATAGTGCCCCTGCCACCATTTTTATACATGAGGATGCTGATAGAAGAGATGGTTTGGGTGCTTTAATTAGAGCAGCTCTCGGAGCCATCCTAATTAAAGCAACTTCCCCTGCACTCCTGGAGCACATGTATGGAGCCCTAGGAGCTAGGCAAGGGAACAGACATTGGTGAGAAACAAGGAGTGAGGCGAGGGGTCAAGAAACAAGGACTCAAGAACCAGAATAGGAAATGAAAATCAGACTGGGAAACTTGTCAAGGAACCAAGAGCACTGGGACTGTACAGAGGAAACCTATCTCATTGAGAACCCACAGAGTAGCAACAGCTGATGTTTATATGATAGCAGCTACACCCATTTAGTTTAACTGGGGCAGCTGGGGATACTTAGACAGCCAACATCCAGTGCTACTCAGGCAATCAGGATCAGTTAGAGGCTTTTTAGTCTGCTTGATAGCCTGACTCTTGACAATACTGCTGTCACCCTCAAGGTCACCTTCCAGGTACTCAAGGCCCAAGGTTTTCATGAAATGCTTAGTGGGGGACCCTGACCAGACCTTGAACATATACGTTTACCCCGCGATTGTTCAGCGAGACTATGTTCTTCCCACAATCCATGCATTTTGTTGTCTATTCTTTTGACATGAAACTCTTGCTTCTTTAAACCTCAATAAACACTGTGGCTGTTTGGGAGTAGCTATATATTTTTGGACTTCAGGAACAGAGCCAGAGCTGAAGGTGGAGTAGACCTCAGGAAAGGAGTTGGAACTTGAACTGGAGACAAAGTGGGCTTTGGGGACTCTGGGAAATAAACAGATTTAAATTGGAATGCCCCTATATCCCCAAACCCTCTATTGCTCAATTACTGAAAATCAGTGCAGGTGTGCCAGAAGTCAGTTCCTTAACCTGTGGGGCCCCAGGCTTATGGTGTCTTGCCTTTGGCAGAGGGGATTTTGCCAGCTGGAAGAATCACACTCTTATCCTGTCATACTGTCAGAAAAGATGGATCCCCTTTCTAATTTACCCTGCTTGAGACTCACTGATCTAGTCTGTATCTTCATAGGAGAACATGCTGAAAGCCTTGCTAAAGTCGAATCTGCTCAAAGCTTTGTAAAGTCAAGGTATATCATATCTACTGTTCTCCCTCTACGTACATAGTCTGTCACCTTATCACAGAAGGAAATCAGGTTGATCATACTTGACTTGCTCTTGGTGAATTCATGCTGGCTATTCCTGAGCGCCTTGTTTTCCTCAGGGTGCTTCACAATAGATTCCTTGAGCACCTAGTCCATAATCTTTCAAGGTTTTTCGGCCAGGCTAACTGATATAATCCTCTGGATCCTCCTTTTTCCATTTTTTCCCCAGTCATCTGAGATCACACCCAAACTCCACACATTCTCAATGACGATAGTCAATGTCTCTGAAATTACTTCAGCCAATTCCTTCACTAACCTAGGGGCTGCTCCCTTAAAAGCATCTAGATTCTCTAAACAATTCCTAACCTGTTCTTCCATTACTCTAGGCTGCTTGCCTCATTCCCTCTCTTTGCTGCCAGCTGTCATCATCTGATTGCTACCCATATTTGTTAAGACTGAAAGGGCATTAAACACTTTATTCTGTTCTGCATCATCCATAACTAATTCATCATCTGCATTCCATAAGAGACCTATAGTTTCTTTTACACTTTACATACTTGTAGAATGCCTTTTTATTGCCTTTTATGTCACTTGCCTGTTGATATCATGGCCAAGGCATGATATCAAATAATGCCTTGGCCAGCCTATATTTCTCCCTGCATAGCTATGCAATATTCTTATACTCTTCCCTAATACTATGATTGAGTTTCCATTTTTGGAGGTTTCCTTTGAGTTTCAACTCATTTAAGAGGTTACTGTCTAGCCTTCTGTTCCATCAGGATAGCTTTCTCCTGCATCCTCAAAGGGCCTTCTTAAAGTACAGCCAGCTTTCCTGGGGTGCAAACAGAAGTGACATTTTTTGCCTGATCTGCTGACAGAAAGCAGTCTATACCTATGACCAAACACAAGTGCACAGCTTCAGACAGCTTCAAAAATGGCTGATCAGGTGAAAATCTGAGCCCTCATTGCAAGAGGTATCATCAGGGATCTCGGTTTTCTCTGATAAAAAAAAAAAAATAATCCCTAATTCTCAGATTTAAAAAAGTAACCCCAAATCCATTTATTTTTCTGTGATTAATATGAAATGCTACTATATATGTCTTTATATTAGTGATGTTTCATTTTAATCATAGAAAAAGTGTGGATGGGGGGGTGGGTTTACATCCAAAAACTGTTTGTTTTCTTTTAATCAAAGAAAACCAGGGTCGCTAGGTATCAGATAAAGATGTTTCAAAATGTAGCAACTTCTGTAACTTGTGTTTATTCTGCCTCCCAGCCTTCTGCTGTTTTTAGAATGGGAGGGGAGAAAGGGAGCAGAGGGAACTCAGTCTGGGGATTTTTCACCCCCCACCCCGAATGGTGGGGCAAGTGTATTGAAGCCCTTCCCCCAAAGTTGGATATCTCCAGTTCACCCACTCCAACCTTCAGAACCAGTTGGGGAGCCCCAAGAATGAGTTCCTTCCTTTTTCTTTCCCCCCCCCTCTCATTCTGAAAACACTGGTAGAGAACCATGGTCATTGCTGCAGGAACTTGGCTACAGGCTCCCATCTGGCAGCATTGGTGACACAAAGGGGGTTCATGTACCTCCTGAGATTTATGGTGCACCCCATGAAAGAAGTGCCGCCAACACTGCTGGCGGTGCCTGCAGGCAGTCACTGTTCCCCAACCCCCTCCCCCCCTGCACTGCTAGCAGTGTCTGCAGGCAGTTGCTGATTACCAGCAGCATTTGTGGGTGGCTGCCAACTGCTGGTCGGCACTCGCCATCCCCCCACCACTGATAGCACCACAGCCACCTGCGGGGGCTCCCTGCTCACTTCTGCCAAGCCCCCACTGCTGCCACTGCCTGTAGGCAGTCACTATGCCCCCCACAGCCTCCAGGGACACGCATCATTCAGGTCTGCCACCTAGATTCTGCTCCCCCCTGCAACCGACAGTAAACTTCTGTTTGGTCTGGAATAATGTTGTAACTCAGAATGATTTTTTTCAAAAATTATTCTGAGTTACAGCTGGGAGCTGCACTTCCGTCTGCACCCCTGGGCTGTGTTCACATATGGTGTGGAATTTTGAGCAACCACCACTTCTCCCTGGGGACCTTTCACCACTGCTACTTGTCCCTGGGGAATGCCTGTGCCATGTGTGCTCTGATGCACTGCAAGTTACCCCAGGGCCAGTAGTGGAGGCTGCGGCCAGCACTGGACAGGCCCCAGCAGCCTTACCTGGGGATCTGGGGGCCTTCCAGGGTTACAACAGTGGTGATTCTGTCACACAGTGCCTGGCTGGCAGCAACAGCGCAGCTCCAGGTGGCCCAGCTTCAGTTTTGAGTGGCGTGCACTGCCTGTGAATGTGCTGCTCTGTGTTTTTTCTCTTGCAGCATGGAGAACAACTGAATGTGCGGTATGTGGCACCACAGATGTTTCTGCGCTGCCACATACTGCATGGCTGGGCTTGTCTGGATGCAGCCCTGGACTCCTTTATCCCATAGACTTGCTTTCCACAGGATCCTGCCCACCTCCCCTTTGGATGTTGGATTTTTATCATCAGTGGGTGTGTCTACATGAGACACTTTACTGCTCATTAGACTAATCTAATGCATGGTATAATATCACTGTCCACACATGCACATCAATTGCCGCACATTAAATTATTCTAATGTGCCATTTACTAATAACAATACATACAGGTACTAGAAAAATGGAGCATTAATTAATGAGACAGTGCACATGTTTAGACCCTGACCAGGAGCAATTTGCCCCTAGTCTGCCCAGACTGCTGCCTGATTAAGCCCCGATCTCTGTGGTATGGGTGGAGCTGTCCTGGCTGCAGGACACCTGCCTTTAAGCCACATGGAACTTGGGACCCATCCTGGTCTTTGCAGGGTGGGGAGAGCTGTCCTACTCTGGGTGCAACTGCCTCCAAGCCACGTGGAGATCAGGGCACATCCCAGTCTCTGCGGGGCAGAGAGAGCTGTCCCAACTGCAGGGCAACTGCCTCCCAGTCATGTGGAGACTGGGGCCTCTATGAGGTCAGAGAGATATGTCCTGGCTGCAGAGCAGAGCAGGATAGGAGCTGCTCTGGACTGAACTGCTCCCATTGGGAACAAATTTGCTCCTGACAGGTGCATGTTCAAATGTATGCCTGGGAGAACTTTTCTGCCCAGAAAATTCAGGCACATTAATTGCATGTATAGATGCACCTGCAGTCACCCAAATTACCTTCATATTCTCAACAAAATCATCCCTGTTTGTGACCAATAAGTCAAGGAGACTTTTCCTCTTAGTTGGCCTGTCTATATTCTGTATCAAAAAGCTATCCCCAACCCACTCCAAGAATTTCCTGGATGACTTATGTGCTGCTGTGTTCCCCCCTCAGCAGATATCATTACAATTAAAGCCCCTCATGAGAACAAGGTCCTGTAATTCCAGGATTCTGTATTTCATCTGTATTACTGATTTCATTCCCTTTCCCATTTCTCAGTGCTTCAAATATTTCCTGGCATCTGAAAACTTAACTGTGTTTGCTATTTTCCCTTAAAACTTAGTAAATAAGCAAGAAAAAAGAAAACATAACCAGTACCTATATGTTGAAGAAGACAGAAACATTAGAAAATAACCAAATGAACTAAATAATGACCTTACTTTCATTTCTAAATAAAATACATTTTCAACATCTGTCTAGAGACCAAAGGCAGCTTCTCCCATGATATAATTTCTTCATGCAGGTCCTCAGCTTGCACTACCAACCTTCAGTTCTCTGCAGGACTAAGTCACTCAATGCCTGGGGATGCTTAGGGCCTTGTTACACATTGCACTTTGAGCTGCTCAAGTGTTAATCAGTGCAGTGCTAGTTCAAGTCTGGAGCCATAACATGTTCAAGCCCACAGGAGCCTTGAGAACTGAAATGTTAGAACACCCTCCACCTCCCCTCTCATCCTATTTTGGGCTTTCCCATGCCCTCTTGCTGGGACTTCCCCTGACCCATCCCCACCCCTAGGATTCCCCCCTGACCTTATCATCCCTGCCCCTATCACCCCTTGGGGTTCACCCTCACCTTCCAACCCCAGGGGCTTATTGTCCCTCCTCCCCCAGTCCAGACCTGGAACCCCTGGTTTACTTGTGGCAGAGCAGCAGTGATGGTGGTAGCAACAGTGGTGGTGATAGCAGTCAGACAAACAGGATCCCCTTACCTTCCTGCTCCCTTCAGATAGCATTAAGTAAGCCAGGAATGCAGGAGTACTGGGTGGAAATCTGGTGTACAGGGAGGTGGGATATAGCAGGCCCAATCAGGAGGGGGGGGGGAGCAGGGGGCAGTGGGTTGGTTCAGGTTGGTGGCTCTGTCCTGGGCACTCAGGGTTGCCTCCCTGCTCCTCCCTGCCTGCTTCATCCCCAGGTCTCCCCCTCCATCCCCCACAGCTTACTTGCTGGGTGGGCAGGAAGGGAAGGGAAACTCACCTGTTTGGCCCCTGTTGCTGCTGCCCTTGGGCTTTCACTCTTCTCTGGGC
The DNA here is from genome assembly GCF_000455745.1 of Alligator sinensis. Lineage (NCBI taxonomy): Eukaryota > Metazoa > Chordata > Crocodylia > Alligatoridae > Alligator > Alligator sinensis. The sequence goes on from NW_005842930.1 coordinate 404,729, forward strand.
TAAGCCCAGCCCAGAGAGTGACAGACATGATGGTGGTGCAAAGTGCTGGGAAATCTAGGTTGTGGGGGGGGCAGGGGCTGGCAGGCTGATTAAGGGGGCTTGGGAGGCAGCAGGCTGATCAGGGCTGTTGGGTGACAGGGGCGTGGGGGTGCTAATTGGAGTGGAGTATAGAGACAGTGGGCCTGATCCAGGCCAGGAGGGAAGGGGGGAGGGGTGTTCACACTAATATGTAGCCTAGAGCTGGGAAACGCAGATCAGAAGTAAACCTAGGCTGTAGTAGCATTACTTTAAGTGACCTAAAGAGTGCTTAAATTAGCTCCATGAGTTTCATGTGTTAATATGTGAACAATCTAGGGGTTGAGGTCCAGGAGTCGCATAAAATTAATATGTATCAAAGTACTTAGACAATTGTTTGCTTCATCCAGCACTCCCTAAGCATCCTAAGCTTACCTACTCATCTATATTTTTATTCAGTTTTCAAGAAGCATGGGTAGATTATGCAGGTAACTTTGAAGAACATTAATATATTATGTCAATATTATATACCTCTATGTCAGGCCAGGTGTTTCTAATTTACAATTACATTTGAGAAACATTTACATCTTCTCAGACCTGTATATGGCTGATACAATTTGCATAGCTAACAGTTATTCAAGAGAGATATAGTCTCTCACTTATTATCGTCAAGGGTGATGAATATTAGTCCCTGACAAGACTTTTTCTTACTAAGGCTTCCTCCTTTGAAATACAAACCAGAACATTTGGGGATGGTTCACATCCACTTGGACTGACTGCCTGTGCCCTGGCCAACACTGTTCATTCAAACATTAAAATGATAAAATTAAACACAGTTTAATGTTAACTCCAAACAGAGATAAAACTATTAGCTGTTTCTTTAGCTACTTTGTAAAACAAAAGAAAAGTTTTGATACCATCACAGAGAGCTTAAAAATAGAAGAACATAGAAAATGCTATAAACTAGATGCAACTTCCAGCATAGGGAATGTTAGGGAATGAGATAGGAAAGTTACAACATCAGGACATCTTTACATGTGGTCTGGGTTTGACAGGAGAGGGAGGCACTTTAATTAGAGTGGCTCTAAGAGCTGCTCTAATTAAAGCAGCTGCAGTGTCTCATGTATTCAGTGCCCCACATTTCAAAATGGAAGTGGGGGCGGTCTAACTAAAGCTTGCTAATTAGTGCGCACCAGCAGCCTTTGCATCTCACGCATTCAGCGCCCCTCATAGGAGGAGCCTTAGTTAAAGTACCTCTACCACCTTTTTGAAGCATAGGGACATTGAATGCATGAGATGCAAAGGCTGCTGGTGTGCACTAGTTAACATGCTTCAGCAGACTCAGTTAATTACAGCATATCGGAGCAGTGTCCCCACATGTTTACAGGCAACCTAAGAGATGATGGTGTAATCCTGTAAATGTAATAGGGATCTAATCTATCACAATTTTTATTATTCATATATACTATCACTGTACTTCATTATTATTACTATATATATCAGACAAAAACTAGGAATAAGACTAAAGCAAAAAACTACGAAAAGATAGTCTAAGAACCATCAACATTTCTGATTTAGGAAGCTTCTTTTGAATTCCAAAAACAAAACTTTTGGATGCAGAAATCTGAACAGCTGTTAGAATATAGTGGAATGAAAACAAAATCAACAAAACAACAATAACATACACCTTTCCTTAGTAAATCTTGTTATTTGCTAATACATATATTCTTATATGAAAGTTATTTTTAAATGTCAAAATAATATATGATTTTATGTATTTGTATTGATAAGAAACAAATTGTTTTATAGTAAAAGGCAGATAAATGTCTTAACATTGCCAATAGTACTACATGCAAGTATTTTAAAAAAGCACACTACTTTAGAAAATACATGCGTTTTCAGTGGACCATCAATTAATCGCATGGTTATATCCTTTTAGGATAATAAAGAAATAGCTTTGACAGTTAACAGTAAAAAGAAAATGGGCATTGCAGCAAATGGCTTTTCAATTTTAGCATGCTGAGTAAAAGATCATTTGATAGAGACATGCTCTTTTGATGTGATTTTTGGGTTGGAGGAGGGGTGTTATTTATTTCCCTTCATGCAGGGAAAAAAAAATTCAATACAAGTTAGTATTTGCATCCTTATTGGTTATCATTCAGGATTTCATTTTGCTTCCTGTGTATGTCAAGAAAAGTGGTTGAATCAGAATTGTTTCAAGTACTATGATGTCAGAAATATAGTTTGATTCTGGAAGATGTAGCTGAGGTACAAGTTCAACATTCTATAAGCAATGAGAATGTTGTATTTATTGCTAGTAATATTCATAATAATTGAAGACTAATGACTTTTGAATGTTTGGAGCATTATAAGCATCTTGATTGTGGTCATAAATGTTCCAACTTAATCACTTTTTTAGCTTTAAGGGAGTGATGTATACTAAGTGCATTGAAATATTCTTGATTCTCAACATATGGGAGCCATGCTTCCTAATTGGAGCAAGCTTTTTTATTTTTGTAAAACAGTCTTTTTATTTCTTCCTTTAACAAATTACAACTTTAGATCAGAAAATTCTGCCTGGAATTATTTTCAAAGAGCAAAGTATGTAGCAGCTATTATCAAGATACAAGAGTGCTTGATAACACAATCAAGAATCTCCATAATTCATGCTGATCTCTTTATCCAGGAAGATGTAATGATAGTATGCAGTAGGGAGACAAATTATAGAAAATTGTCTGCTTAAAACTTCATACATATTTAAAAGATACCGCTTATTTTTTTTGATAAACCAAGCTCTGCATCACTAATCCTTCTTTGCATGGTGTTATTATGCTCCCGCTGTTACTGGTCATGTTGTTAACCTTCCTACCCCTCAATTCACTTAATTACAAACAACTTTATGGATGCTTTTATTTGTGATGAAGGTACTATATCTATACAGAAGAGCACACATAATTAGTGTGGGGAGATCAAACACAGTATGGGCTGTGACTTCAGTGGGAAATGAGAGTTCTCAGAAGTACCTTGTAGGACATGCTCAACCTTTTTTAGGATCAGGTTTTATGTTAGTGTCTGTTAATGTAAGAACCAGGATGTGACAATATTGGCTTTGTTGAATTTGTATGATAGTGAAGAGCAGGTTGTTATTTAATATTTCACAAAAAAAAGTAAAAAAATGACAGTGTCACACCCTGGTTATTTTATATTAACTCTAAAAGTATTATTTTATGATCTTTTCTTAACATGTCAGTCTGTCCAGGTTTGCCAAGCACTATACAAAAAGTATAAATCTTGTAAATCTTCTTCAGTATTCTCAGACAGAGCAAGCTGATGTCACTGACATTTCCCAAAGGCTTCTTCAATACCAACACTATTTATTCAGAGACATACCATCATGATTACATCTGAATACCTGATTATTTTCATAATTGCTCAGTTCTAATCCAAGGTATACATATGTTTATCATAAAAATCCATAATAAATGTATATATTAAAATATCTAATAATGTATGTATTAAAGTAGTTAATATAAACAGTAGGTCAACTTTTAGCCACAAATAAAAAAGTTATATATCTACCCCATTCCCAATAGACACATCCTGACAGACACAAGTATGCAAAATACCTCTGCTGGAAGATCCAAAGAAGGATTATGCATAGTTAACGTCAAAAGGAGGGTAATTTATCATGAAAATAATAATATTTTTCAGAATTATGTCAGAATGTATTTTAGCTACAGTAAAGAATGTATGTAAAATATGTTCCCTTACTACTGAAAAAATCCAAATCTGCAAGGTTGAGCATCTATGATCCATTTACAATAAATGAAGAGATCTACATAGTTCCCAAATCAAGACAGTTTAGGTGCTGAGCAGAGAGATGCCTTTAAGGCAGCCAAATAAAATGCAAGGCACAGGTATACATCTGACTGCAAGAGCCTTAGGCATCTGACCAAAGAATTGACATTGACAATTGGTGCCATTGCACAATTTTTTTCCCAATGTCCTAATCGTTTATCAAGAAAATGGGAAAGTTCTAAGATCTCCTTACCCTGGTCTGGTACCCAAATTTTACATTTGGCCAGGAAGTGGGAGAGCTTGTTGTCCCCACTTTTCTTGAGGGAACTCAAATGCACATCCCTGAATTTTCTGGAAAGTGCTCTAGCCACCAGGATGTTAGGGTGAGTAGAACCCCTTGCACTTCCCTTCACAAAGTTGGGCTACTAGGGAACCAAGACTAAAAGATTTTTGGGGGCTACAATGGAATGAATGAAAACTATAAATGTGGTTCAATAAGAGTTACTTCTTTTGAGAGGGAGGTGTACTGGATTTTCTGATGAAAGAGACTTTTTTGTTTGCTTGTTTGATTATAATACCTGGACAGTACTGCCAGTAAGAAGTGGAAGAAGGACTACCCGCTCGTGTGCTCCTAACCATACAGTCACACGCCTTTTCTCTTGTAGTACAGATTGTTTATGTCTTGTATATTAGACAATTACTGAAAAAAACACACACACACACACAAATAACCCTAGAAGGTAGGTCCAGAACCTAGGACCCTTCCTTTTCACTGGGCTACAGATGGTACGCCTTTCTGCTTTAACTTTTTATAGTCCAAGGAGTCTTTAAATGAAGTACCATGTTACACTTAAACTAGGGGTGTCCAATCTTTTTGAATGTGGGGCTGGATAACAAACTTTTTATCACCCAGTGTGCCAGCAAGCCATATTCAAAGACCTCACAGGAAGTGGTATCACATCAGGAAGTGATGTCACATGACCTTTGACACCAATGAAGTTGCAGGAAGTGACAATGAAATGGGTCTGGAAACGTGGTTTAAAATACAAAATAAAAACAATATAAAAGCAAGAATGAAATAATACCAAACACTTGACTAGAATAAACACATTCACTTCTACTCACTTCTCAATGAATGAAAGAAGCATAATGCAAGTAGACAGATCAAATGTGGAAAAGATATCAGCGAGAGTGGAAATTAATCAAAGCAACAAAATATGGGCATTTTTGAGAATAATCTTCAAGAAGATTTACTTTTATTGAATTAATAACTTGTTAGTAACACATCTTTAACAAGTAATAACAAGTTGAACCCCAATCCCGCACAAAAAGAAACAGAAGCAAACACAATCCAAACACCAGACAGTATTTTTACAAAGATTTTTACCTGCTCCAAATATACATTGGAGCCCAGATCATTCATGCTCTATTCTTGAGTATATTGTTCAGTCTTAAAGGAGCATACAGCACAGCTGCAGGGGGCTTAGCCACAGCTTTCCCTCCCTGGTGCAGCCCGGCCAGCCCATCCCGTCCCCTATCAAGTGGTAGCTTCCCCACATGCTGCTGCACTTTCCCCCTACCTCCGCCAGCTGGTCCCAAAGGGCAGGAGGCTCCACCGCTGCTTCTGCTGGCCGCTGCCGCCCCCCGCCAGTGCCGACCTAGCCGGGCATTCCCAGGAGCACGTGGGAAGCCAGCTTCAGCCTCATGCTGCCCTGCCCAGCCAGGATGGCACCAGCAAGGAAAATCAGAATGCAGCTGAAGCTGGTTTCCCACGTGCTGCTGGGGATGGGAGGAGGCCAGCCAGGTTGGCACCAGCCAGCAGAAGTGGTGGCAGAGCTATATGCTGCTCGGGACTGACCAGTGCAGGCAGGGGAAAATGCAGCTGAACCCCTGCCATTCCGGCCGGGCTCATCCCGTCCTGAGCAGCACATGGCTCCGCTGCCACTTCTGCTGGCCGGTGCAGACCTGGCCAGGCTCCCCCCATCTCCAGCAGCACATGGGAAGCCGACTTCAGCTGCATGCCACTTTTCCTGGCCGGTGCTGACCCATCTGGGTTCATCCCATCTGGAGCAGCATGTGGCTGAAGCCAGCTTCCCACAAGCTGCTGGGGACGGTAGGAACCCAGTTGGGTCAGCACCAGTCAGCAGAAGCGGTGGTGGAGCTGTGTGCTGTTTGGGATGGGACAAGCCTGGCTAGAGTGGCAGGGGCTCAGCTGCATTTTCCCCCTGCCTACACTGGTCAGTCCTGAGCAGCACATGGCTCCACTGCTGCTTCCGCTGGCCGGGGGCAAACCGGGCCGGGCCGCCCCCCTCCTGTCCCTAGCAGTCTAGCAGCATTTGGGAAGTTGGTTTCAGCTTCATGCTGCTCCGGATGGGACAGACCCGCCCAGGTCAACACCAGCCAGCAGAGGCAGTGGCAGAGCCATGTGCTGCTCGGGACTGACCAGCGCAGGTAGGGGAAAAGTGCAGCTGAGCCCCCTGCTGCTCCAGCTGGGCTCAACCTGTCCCGAGAGGCACATGGCTACTCCTCTTCCTACACGCACCATGTCAGCAACATCAAGCTGACACGGTGCATGTGGGAACCTTGTCCCTTCCCCAGGCCTTCAGCAGCCATTAGGAAGCTGCTATGGGGCTGGTAGAGGAAAAAGGGGTGGGAACAAAAATAAACCGTGTTTACTTTCATTTCCCATCGCAGCACCATGGGCCACATAAAATGCTTTAGCAGGCCGCATGGCAGCCCACGGGCCGTATGGCAGCCCACGGGCCGTATGTTTAACAAGCCTGACTTAAACCATACTAAACCTATAGAATGACAAGCAGGGATCCTGGTTTTCTCTGATAAAATAATCCTCAATTTTGGATTAAAAAAGTAACTCAAAATACACATTTTTTCTGTGATTCTTTGATCATGGAAAAATGTGGATTTTGGGTTACTTTATTTAATCTGAGAATTGTGCAGTGTTTGGGGAGGGGGGGTTGTTTTCTTTTTTTAATCAGAGAAAACCAGGATCCCTGATGATAAGTGATGTTAAAGATAGAAAATGCTGGGCATGTCTGTATGTACACTAATGTACTTTAGTTAATGTGCATTAAATCTAGTACCTCCATTGTGAAGTACTAGGAAAATGTGCATCAGTCTGTCTTAATGTGCATTAACAAAAAAGCACAGGTCACCTATACATGTGATGGAGCTCTACTCTGACACATGCTAATTAGCACATCTCAGACCAGACTCAATTAACTGAGTCTGCCACAAGTCTCCTGAAACATGCTAATTAGTGCACTCCAGCAGCCTCCATGTCACATATATTCAGTTGCCCCACATTTCAAAATGGCAGCAGGAGTGCTTGGACTAAAGCTCATTGAATGAGCTTTAGCTAAATTATCCCTGTCACCATTTTGAAGCACAGGATGCTGGATACACATGATGCTGCAGGTGCTTTAATTAAAGTGGCTCTAAGAGTGGCACCAGGCTTGGAATAGTATGATGGAGGGGAAGAACACTACTACCACTTGCTTCCCCCACACCTTGACTACTGTCAAATTTGGGGGCTACAGTTGCCATTGGCAATTAAAATAAGAAGCTCAGGAAAGGAGAATGAATCAACTATAGCATTTACCCCAATGCAGTTGCTCTGGTAGCTGCTGGCAAATAATTGCCCCACCACCAGAAGTGGGTCATTCAGTCCTTTAAAAGCAGGTGTGGATCTGATATCTAGGGCCAAATAGGATGGACAGCCTTGTTTTTCGGTTATCCAGCAATGTATAATCGAACATTTAGATTAAGAAATTAGTGATGCTTCCCGCAGCCATAAAGAACTTTCCATTCCTCTATATTCATACAGTTAATTTTAAAAATCATGCCCTATACCTCATGCATATTAATCATAGGAAGACTAGGGGATTCATAGATTCATAGATTGTGGAGTCAGAAGGGACCACAAAGGATCATCGTGTCTGAGCTCCTGCCCCTGGTAGGAAAGAGGACCGAGGTCAGACGACCCCAGCCAGGTGTCTATCAAGCCTCCTCTTGAAGACCTAGGGATACTATGGTATTCCTCCATTTTTCCTAAAGCTGAGCCATTAGCTTCACATATTCATAGATTGTAAGGCCGGAAGGGACCTCAGAAGATCATTGAATCCAGCCCCCTGCACAAAGCAGGAAAGATAACTGGGGGGTCAGGTGACCCCAGCAAGGTGATTGTCTCCTCAATTATAACTGAAACAATAAAGATATGACACATATAATATCATAGTAGTAATAATAGTATTATGTATATAGCATTATATATATTACTATTTTAAATATAAATTATTAAATATGCATTCAATTATGTGTGTGTGTGTATATTGTAAATTTTGTCAATTAGTTCTTTTGAAGAGAGAATTCATTTTATACATGAAAACCATTACATTAACTGAATCACCAATCAAAGACCTAATCACCACTCACCACTCTAATCACCAGTTAAGTATCTGACATAAGAGATCAGGTTAATTGTCAGGCACATATCAGGAGAATTAAATGATTAATTAGAATTATAATAAAAGCCCTTGCCAACAATATTGTTAAAGTTCAATCACAATGACAGACTGGAACTTTGAAAAGAAATAAACAGGGATTGAGAGAGTCTTAAATGTGACCACAAAGCATTAAAAAAACCCAAACAAACCTGACAGTAAAATATCACATGAGCTTGTTGCAATTACTTCATAAACCCCCTCCTGGAGATCTTTAACATAATTAGAAAGATTAACAGCTTACTTGATTTGTACCAAATTTTAGTGGGATAATATTGTAATATATTTTAATTTAATAAGTAGTATTAATTTCTTTAACTGAATAAATATTTATATTCTCAAATACTTTAGCTAGTCTTTAACATGCCTTTAAATGAATCAATAAAAGCAGTTAGTTTCTTAATTTAATCAAATAGCAACATGTTTATATTAAACATATTTCTATTTTCCTATTTTAAAAGGTTGTAATTTGCCAAGAACATACCATTTCCTCTAAAAAATTGCAATTTAATGACCATGCATTTGAGAGAGAAAAACACTGATCTAAACTGTTAGTAATGTTTAATAATAGTTCCTAAACAGGGTTTAAATTTTATTACTGTATAGCTACTGAATGTTTTAATAATTGTTCCCTCTAGTTATCACTTTATATTACAAAGAACAATTGAAGCAGTAAACTTGGTTTTTCAATGCCTTGCACTGTGCATACTCATATTGTGCTACCTCTACAAGGGGACTTAAATGTTTAAGTACCAGGGGAGACAAGAAATACCAAAATATAGTAGATCTTTAAAAACTCAGTTTTGTTTTTTCTTGTCCTGGAAATACCTAAGTTTCCACCAGTAAATCTTTCCTGGTGCCTATATTTATTTTTCAGGACTTGTCCAGAAATGTCTCGGTCTTGACAATGCTAAACAGATTGAGAATAAACATTATCCAGCTTCACATACTAGACAGTTCCAAATTTACCATCTGTAGGATATATTCATAGATGTAATCTATTTCAGTAGCCGACACACATCATCATCATCATCATGGTACTGTTGTCATTATCCTTCATTAACCAAATAGTTCAGAAAGCAGAGCAATTATCTTGGACAGAGGTGATTAACCCCCAATGCACAGGCCAGATCTAGCCCACCATGCCTTGTCATCTAGCTGTCAGAGCCCCCATAAGTGTTCATGGGGGCCATGACCTTGGGCATTAGCTCTGGTGTGGGGCCTCATTCTGGCAAACAGAGCAAGGCAGAAGTGGTGCCCCGATCCCAGCATACAGAGCCTGGCAAAGGTGATGAAAGGCCTAGAGCACACAGGATCATGTTAAGGTGGCACTGAGTCCCAGGGCTCTGATCCCAGCATGCAGGAGTGGAGATGGCATGGGATCTGGGACCCCAATACCAGCATATGGGACCAGGTGGGACTAGCACGAGCTGGATCTGGGTGCATAGATCTTATCCTGAGACTCAGGGTCTAATACGTCCCACGGACTAGCCCTGAATCACTCATTTGGCCTGTGCGGTCAAAAGTTGAACACCACTGATCTAAGATGTGGGAAACATGATTTCAATTCCTTGTCTGCTTGAATGGATTTGAACCAACCTTTCTTATAGTATATCTTAACAGTCAGAATACATAATGTATAATGTATGCATAATGTATTCAAGTATGGTTGTAAAAAGTTCTATCTATCCATTCTGTTGAATCTGTTCCACTTTGTATTAACTTCAATAGTCATGGGACCAGAGGAAAAGAACAAGACTAAACATAAATTTCAAACCTGGAAGTAGAGAAAACTGTTTCAGTTTCTGTTCAACAAACTATTTCTTTATTTTATTTTAAATATTCACTGGCGAAGCAACCAGTGTCCTAAGGACCAGATTTGCAGCTGCATTTCCTAAGGACTAGACTTTCAATTTTCTCTCACTTAAATGCCCGGACCACCAGACTTCATATTCATAGTACTTCTTTTGAAAAGCAAATTGCATGGCTTTTTTTTTGTATTTTAGCAGAAAGAGAGAAACGTGAAGTGTTAAGGATATTCCTTACTTGACACATTTAACAACCAACTGTATTACTTAGTTAAGTTAAATTTAGGTTTAAGATTAAAAAAAGAAGACTGCATTATTGACTTTCTTTATGACCCAATAAATGTTTAAGCATCCTATGGAGAGTTTAATTGTTTAGCCAGTGGTCTGCAGTTCATAGGTAGGGAGAATTGTCTTGTGATTCATTTGAGCCTCATCATAACCAAGCTAAGCAGTATTGATGATCTCTTTTGAGCAAGTCACTATGGGCATTTTTAAATGTTCTCCAGAGGCTGGGGGAGGGGTGCTTTAATTAGAATGGGTTTGAGAGCCCATTTAATTAAAATGCCTGGAGCATATCATGCATCAGCATCCATGCACTTCAGAATGGCAGCAGGAGTGCTTTAGCTAAAGCTCGTTGAATGAGCTTTAGTTAAAGCTCCCATGCCACCATTTTGAAGTTCAGGGATGCTGATGCATGATAATTAGCAGGCTCCAGCAAACTCACTGCAGACTCAGTTAATCAAGTCTGCTGTGTGCTAATTAGCATGCATTGGAGCAGATGTCTGTCACATGTATAGGTGCTGCATGTGCCTAAGTGATATATGTGGCTATGCAGCTGCAGTTTTTGACATTTACATACATCAGTAGTTTTTAGCAGTCACACACAATTTGTGATTCAACATAGGTGCGCTTGCCCTGTGTGTCCCTTCTGAACATACTCAGTAGGCTGCACTATCCATATAACTGTCTTAATGGAAAATGATTCTCCAGGCACATACATAATACTGAACAACTCCTGAAACTTTGTTTTCCGAGGCAGGGAGTGAACCCTAGGTTCCCCCTAGGGAACTTGCCCCCCTGCTCCTTGTGGGGCAGAAATTATTGCAATACTGTTTATCATCCCCTTGCTTTTTGACATTTCAGGCATTGTGCCTGGTAGCAATGTGTGGGGGTTGTTCACAAAGTTTTAAAAAATAGCTTAGACAATCACTTGTCCAGGACTGTTTAATGAGAGATGATCCTGCCCTGAGCAGGGTGTTGGACTAAATGACCTGAAGTCCTATCAAGTCCTACTTTTCTATGATTCTATCCATTTGGTCAATGAATAGTAAATGCACAATGTGGTGGGCCAGTTTCAAGGGGATTGCTAGAGAGTCCTCTGAGCAATGCCTAGCATATGGCTTATTAGGCATTTTCCTGGGAGGCAGAAGATGCAGTTACAAACCATGTTGGATAAGGGCTGTCTAGAACCCAAGATCCTTGCTCTCTGAGCAAGTTCCCTAATCACTGAGATTTTGGGTTTAAAACTGGGAAGAACTACTACAACCATCTCTTTACATCCTTAGGTTATGCTCCAGTAACCTCCCAGATACTGAGGTGAGACTAACCAGTCTGTAGTTCCCCACATTCTCCTTTTTTTCTTTATTTTTTTTTAAGGAGGGGCACTATGTTGGCCCTTTTCCAGTCTTCTGGTACCTGGCCTGCCTCCCATGACTTCATGAAGATCATTGACAAGGGCTCCGAGATCTCCTCTACCAGTTCACTTTAGTGCCTTGAGATGAAATCAGGCCTTGCTGACTTGAAAACATTTACACACATCAAAATATTTCTGACCTGCAGCTTGTTCCTTTGCTTATCCAGATAAAACTAACTAGGACTCTGGATTGCAGCTTAATTTTTTGGTGAAGACTGAGGCAAAATAGTTGTTGAGTAGCTCCACTTTTTTTGCATTTGCATTAAGAGTTCCCACCGAATATTTAACCCAGAGCGTCATTAATCTTAACTTTCTTACCAGCATATATATAGAACATTTTTTTTCTTTAATTTCTGTCAACAGGTGAACTAGTTCTTTATCTTGGACTTCCTGATTTTGTCCCTGCAGGTGCTTGCTACGTCCTGGTATGATTCCTTGGTGACATGCCCATTTTCCCATTGCCTGTATGCTTTCCTTTTGCATTTGAGGCATCGTAGAAGCTCCTTGTGAAGGCAACATTGGTCTCTTGTGCACCCACATTAGCTTATGAACTTATGAGAATGTTTTGCACCTGTTGGCACCCACATTTACAATCTGATAACGTCACATTTATTAGGTCATCTGTCTGTGGCAATCTAGATCATAGATCTGGAAGGTGACTTTAAGGAACGAATGTGAATATCTACTAGGACTACTGGAAACAGAATGAATATGTCCCTACATCTCTTGAGGTACAAGAAAGACCCCACTGCAAGATGCTTGAAATAAGGTCCCTCCTGGAAGTCAGATCTATTATCTTCTCCGTCAGCCATCTCTAGACAACTAATCAGCCAGAAACATTTTGAAAGTCCTTTCAAGCTATGTTTTACATGCTTTTGAAGAGGGAGCAAGAGAGGAGGCAAGAGTAAGGACCAGCTGCTCCAATTTCTTTTAATTGAAGTGTTGAAAGTGCTCCCAGATTTTGCTGCTTTTCCTCCTTTTGAAGTCTGTTAAAGGAGATAGTCCTGGGGTACATTACATTCAGTTGATGTATTCTCAGAGCCTACAAGCTCTGATAGTATCCTGCAATATGCTTTCAGGTGGAGAGAAAGATTGTCATTTTGCCAGAGCAGATTATTGTAATCACAGCAGGCTCAGGTACAATACAATGAATAGCTTATTACCAAGGAATTTCAGCAAGGAGTTTTGCTGTTCCAACAAGCCATAGCCAGATGGCAGAGGCAATATGATGTGCTCCAGTGGGTGAGACCTGTGAGCTTTGCTGACTAGACAAAACAAAAACTGAATTTTGCCTCAGTAATACTGTCATATAGAGATCTCACTAATTGTCTGTCCTACACAGGCACCTGAGTGTAACTTGACATTTAGGGAAATTAAGCAAATTCTTAACAGTAACCCTGATTTGTGTAGCCCAGATCTTGCACAAGAATCTCTTGAACAAATCAGTGCCCCACACTATGCTTTCGGTCTGATCTTTTCCCAACACTTCTGGGGACATGAACATCCCATCCTTTTTAGGACTAGCAAACTTTTAGACAAGGTAATGGGATCTTCCATTTTAGATGAAGAAAGTTTGGGAAGGCACTAGGATGCTTAATTAAAAAGAGAAAGCGGAGCAAGGGGTGTGGGAATAGAGACTAGAACTTAAACTCAAACTGGAAGCAGAAACAAGGAAGGTTGCAATGTGTAGTAGTTTCTCTTTGTTACTTGAGACTAGCTTGGGGATGCCCTATGCTATTCTAATATTCGGAACACTAAATTATAGTTCTCTTGTTTAGAAACTTTGTTGCTGGTTGAAACTTGTTTAGAAAACTTTATAAACGTTTTTAAGGTGGTTCCTTCATTGGACATTTTTAAAAAGAAATGTTTGTTCTGTTCTGTTCTGTTCTTTAATTTGCACTTTTTTCTGACCCAAATCCATTGTAACATGTTCAAATGAATCAAGACCCATATTAAGAAGGGCTCCTACATAAAATAAATAATCCTGATCAAGTCCCTTATCCTCATCTATCCTGTGCAGTGAATTAAGCAGAGGTCCTTGGGTGAGATGTAGTCTCTGATCATGTAAAAAAAAGTGTTTATAAGAATAAAAACAAATTTTCCATACAAATCTAACTCACATTATTTCTGAGTTAGAATAATAACTTTGCAACCTAAATGTTCTTGTCTTTTTCTTCTAATTGTAATGTGTTGTTATGTTAATTGAAATTTAGTATGTTACCCTTTTGTACTGAAAGATTTATATAATAATTTGCACAAGGGGACAGAATTAATGTAGGCTAGTAAGGTAAGACATGTAGTCTTAACTTCAGCATTTTCAGAGTGTAAATGTCTAAAGAAGCAATCTTAATGTTAACATTAAGGAAAGAGGCACAATTTATACAACTTTATTGTAAAAGCTTTTTGAGCAGTATGGAGCTTATATTATTGTCAATTCTAGCTAGAAGAAATATTTATTGGAATAATATATTTGGTAAAATAAAATACTTAAGAGTCTTACTATTTTATAATCTTGTGAGATATAGCTGTGGCATTGTACATTTGTTTCAATCTCTTAATTACACATTGAAATTGTTTGGTTCTCATGACATCTGAAGAGAAAAGCTAGTTCTAATTTATATTAAATAACCCTTTTCTAATGCTGTTGTAATTGCAGAAGAACTCCCACTACATGAAAAATTCAAGAGTACTTCATTGCTTTCTGCAACAAATCAACTGTAGTAGTAAAATAACATAGTAAACATATTTACTAGGTGAAAAGAACAGCACTTTTCATAGAAACAACTTCCAAAACATCCTTAACAAAACATACTAGGCTTGATTTTCCACTGATTTGCACTTACTGCAAACAGATAGACCAACCAGGAAGACTCATCCAGGAAGAGTACACACCAACTGCTGAAACTTCCTTAGCCTGACGAAGAGTTTTTGAACCCAAAGCTTGCTTAATAATTATTTTCCAACTATTTGGGTTGGTTTAATAAAAGATACCAGATTCAACCAAAGAACCTTGTTTGCCAATATTCATTCAAGGGATTCAAGGGAAAGCACCAAATTTGCTTGTAAAGAATGGATGCTTTCAGATTCACAAATTCCTGTATACCATCTTCCAAACATATACTGCAGTGTTTTCAATACTCCTGTCTAGCTCATAGGTTATTTTCAATAGCATTATTAAAACAAAATATAAACAAAAAGGATTGTGTCTGTACCTTAGATTCTCTGCCTCATGAGCAGGGATTTTGTTTTTCTTTGATTAAAAAAAAAAAAAAAAATCCCCAATTTTTGGATTTAAAAAAGTAACCCAAAATCTATGTTTCCATGATTAAAATGAAATACCACTCTCTATGTATCTATATATTAGTGACATTTCATTTTAATCACAGAAAAATGTGGATTTGGGGTTACTTTTTTAATCCAAAAATTGGGGATTTTTTTTTTTTTTATCAGAGAAAACCAGGATCCCTGCTTATGAGGCACTCATATAAATCTTCTGTGTAAGTAAAGTGAAGTCAGTTCACCATCAAGAACTTATTATGCAAATCTGTTGGTAGAGGGATTAATAATAATGGAAACATTGTATAAAAATAGTATGATAGTTGTTTGAGTCCTGGTACTGGTTTCCTAAAAATCATTAAAGGTATTACCTGAAAAAATATAAGAACTGAGGGACAAGGAGTATCTGATATTTATTCAAATATTCAGGACACATCCAGACATGCAAGCATGTGCCTGTTACGGTGTCTCAAAGCA
Organism: Alligator sinensis; assembly: GCF_000455745.1. Taxonomy (NCBI): domain Eukaryota; kingdom Metazoa; phylum Chordata; order Crocodylia; family Alligatoridae; genus Alligator; species Alligator sinensis. The sequence goes on from NW_005842930.1 coordinate 420,316, forward strand.
GTTTGAGACACCACAAGAAGCCCGCTAGAATTAAAAAATGTTCCCTGCGACGCATATTTGCAGCACAGATTCTAAGTTTGATACTGGGAAATCCTGCTATCAAAAAAACAAAAAACCCCAAAAATGCACTAGAAAAAAGTGGTGAAGGATGCACTCCTGGAGTGTGGCCTTAAGCAACCAAAGGTTGGGTCCTCCAAAGAGATGCTCTAGCATCCAGTCAAAGTGTCTCTATGCCTGCTGCCTGCCTCTGCTGCTCCAGCATGCTGCCTCAGCATCCTGGAGCAAATAGAAGCAGGGCAAGGCTGGCAGCACTGGCCCAGACCCAGGCTCTGTCTCAGGTAAGCAGGGATGTGGGGATGGGAGAATTGTGTGGGGACTGTGTGGGAGGGGTGGGTTCCCTACCCACCCTCCTGCATGGTGAACAACCCCCACTGCAGCAGCAGCTGCCACCAGCAGGCCACCAGGACACTCATGGCTCACTACTAGCAGATCCCTAGAGCAGCGTGTGGTCCCACATGAGACATGGAGGTTCCATGTGGTGCATGGAGGCAGCCCAGTGAACTGATGTGTGCCTTTGGGTAGGACTGGGCTGGCTCTTGCTGTCACCTGGGGCTTCTGGCACTGTAGGCAGGAGCCATGTGCCATTGGGCTGAACTAGCTATTCCAAAGGCGGCAGCAAGGTGCAAAGGCAGGGAATAGAGCCCAGCCCACAGCTGTGGCCTGCCTTTGCCCTGTGCAAAGATCAGGAGGCCATGTGCCACCCACTTGGCTCCCCAGTGCCATGCCTCTTGACAAGCCACTAGGCTCTGATTGTCTAATGACCCAGCCTAGCAGGGGCTCCATTCACCATGAACAGGTCCCCAGAGGGGCCAGGTTGTGGGATGATCCCCACAGTGCAACAAGGAGAAGGGCAGGGGCAGAGGGGAATAATTCTCCTCTGCCCCTACCCCACTCCCTCCTGCACTGTGGGGGTCTCGATCTACCCTCCCCCCCTCAAGCCCAAGGAGTAAAGAAAGCAGATTGAAAGAAAATTACCTGCCTGCTGGGCTGGCTGCAATCCTGGCTGCAGATGGTATCTCAGCATGCATGCCCCTCTCTCCCCTACTGCAGCAGCCTGCAGCCAGGTGCCCTGCAGCCATACCTGCTGCCCTGCATTTGTGGGGGCTGAGCCCTGTTAGCCCCCCTTTCCACCACTTATGCTCCCAGCTGCAATTTCCCTGCCAAATTGGGCATCTGCTGTCCACTGTGCACACACAGATGCCCCAAAAGATGCATGTGCACCACCCCCATGCACCCACACCCACCGCTCAACCCACCCCATCACCACTCCCCGACACATGAATGTGCACCACCCCTATGCACCAGCACCAACTCCTCAACCCACCCTGTACCCACCCACCCCCTAACACACGTGTGTGCTACTGCTGTGCACCAGCACCCAATGCTGAACCCAGTCTATGCCCACCCCCTGACACATACATGTGCGTCACCCCGTGCACACATAGGCTGATGACCACCTGTGGCAGCAGGGGCAGCCCAGGGTTCACTGCCAATCAGGGCCCTGCTTGCCACTCAATTCTCATCAGCAGGGCAGTGAAAGCTGTGGTTTTAAATTCGGTGCGCTTTTTATCTCCCCACTGGTGGGCAGCAAACAGGGGCCATCGGGGCCCCTCAAGCAATCAATGAGTAATGTTGGGGTAGCCACAGCCCCCCAAGCTCCCTCCCAGTACCACCCCTGCTGCAGCACTTTGCTCTGCTGCCTTTCCTGGGAGCCCCACACTGAGGCAGCAGGGCAGAGTGCCTCAGCAGGGGCAGTGCTGGGGGCCACCGCAACATTTGCCCTAGACCCCACATGGCCACTCCTCCCATGCAGCCACCATCCACCCCACTCACAGCCCCCTCCCCCCACTAGAAAGAGGCTGGTGCAGCCCTGCCCACAGCAGCAGCCCAACCTGGCCCCAAGCACATATCCAGGGGGCACATGACCCCTACGCCCCCCCAGGTTGTCCCCTCCTGGCCTCAGCTCCTTCTGCACCCCACCCAGGAATCCTTTTCACCATTCCCCACTCCCTTGCTCACTGTTGGGGCATCAATCTTCCCTTTCCCCCCATAGACTTAATGCATGGAGACTGCTCCCCAAGCTGCCTCGCTGTATTCCTGGGCACCTGCATGGTCACACGTGCAACAGTCATCAGTGATGTTATCAGCTACACTGGGAAAAAAAAGCTGGGCACCTGCATGGTGACATGTGCAACAGTCATCAGTGATGTTATCAGCTACACTGGGAAAAAAAAAAGCTGATAACATTAATTTTCCTTTTATCCATGCCGATACAATATTGACCAATATATTGGTGCACCTCTAGACAGGGCCTCCAATTTTGGTTGCCCAAGGCCACAATAAATCTTAATCCACCTCTGGTTGTGGACCAGGGCCAGATGGAACAGCAGGGGTGGGGCATGTAGAGCGGCGCCAGACGCAGAATGGTGCGGGGTGGAGTACAGCAGGGCCGGATGCAGACTGGCTGGGGAGGGCACAGAGCCAGACCTCCCCCATCATTCTTGATGGGCAAGTTACTAGTTAAAATATATTTTGTTGTTGGGATAGACATTCACCTGGCATAAAATAAAATAAAATAAAATAATGTCTCCACTGATTTCCTATATCATGTACTTTTGTATAATAGGTTACAAACTTTCAGACACAATTGCATATTATCCTCGACTTCCAGACCAGGAAAGCATCCCTCTTTAGAAAGGATTTTTAAGAAGGTGCTTATCTTTTTAGCTTATGTTTAAGTGTGAGACAAGTCAATGGAATTTAAGCACATGCTTAAATTCAAGCATATGGTAAAGTGCTTCTAACTACTTTCTTCAGTCAAGCACAATATTCGGAATATATGATATTCAAAATAAAGCATGAATGACATTCGGGAAATTCAGTGCTTATGTCAGATACTAGTACTCATTGTCCTCTTGACAATGACTTTTTTACTACTTCCCAGTCAAACATAGAGTTAGAAATCTTGTGTTTGTTGTTGTTGTTGTTCATAAAGGCTAATAGGAAACACTACTCTAAAGACATAAACATAATCAGGATATGTTGATTCTAATTTCCACAATTTTCAAGGAAGCAAGACCCAAACCAGAGACATTTATCCTAAAGAGGTTAAAAGTACAACAGTTTTCGTGAGAAAAGATGGATCTAGACTTTAAGAAGGCCTTTGACACTGTCTCTCACTCCATCCTCATCAATAAATTAAGTGACTATGGACTTGATGCCTACACAGTTGTATGGGTAAAAAAATGGCTGATAGGGCGCACCCAGAGAGTAGTGGTGGATGGGTTGTACTTAACCTGGTGAGATGTGAGCAGTGAGGTACCCCAGGGCTCGGTTCTTGGGCCTGCACTGTTTAAAATCTTCATCAGAGACTTGGACGAGGAGTTGGAAAGCATACTGACCAAGTTTGCTGATGACACTAAAATGTGGGGCGAGGTGGACACACTTGAAGGGAGAGAGGGGCTGCAATTAGATTTAGACAGACTACAAAAGTGGGCAGATAAGAATAGGATGGGGTTCAACGTAGACAAATGCAGGGGGCTGCACCTTGTGAGAAGGAATCCACAACATACATACAGGCTGAGGAGTTCCCCACTTGAAAGCACAGAGGTGGAACGGGATCTTGGAGTCATTATTGACCCCAAGATGAACATTAGCTGCCAATGCCACACTACAGCCAGCAAAGCCAGCGATACCTTGTCATGCATCCAAAGATGCATCTAAAGCTGGTCCAGAGAGGTGATACTCCCCCTCTATGCAACTTTAGTCAGGCCACAGTTGGAGTACTGTGTCCAGTACTGGGCGCCGCGCTTCAAAAGGGATGTGGCCAGCATGGAGAGGGTTCAGAGGAGGGCCACCCACATGTTGAGAGGACAGAAGGACAGGCCCTATGAGGAGAGACTGAGGGACCTGAACCTGTTTAGCCTCAGCAAGAGGAGGCTGAGAGGGGATCTGGTGGCTGCCTACAAACTCATCAGGGGAGATCAACAGCAAATAGGTAGAAACCTTTTCTCCCCAGCATCACCTGGGGTGACAAGGAACCATGGTAATAAGCTGATGGAGAATAGGTTTAGGCTGGAGATCAGAAGGCAATATTTTACAGTTAGAGTGGCCAAAATATGGAATCAACTTCCCAAGGAAGTGGTCCTCGCCCCTACCTTGGGCAAATTCAAGAGGAGGTTGGACGATCATCTGTCTGGGGGCTTGTGAACCCAGCATTCATTCCTGCCTGTGGCAAGGGGTCAAGCTAGATGATCTGTTCAGGTCCCTCCTGACCCTAGCTACTATGAAACTATGAAACTATAAGATCCTTCTATATAAATGACAGAATGTAGCTCGGAAGGAAGAAACAAAAGTAAAGTTCAGTAGTTATCTAGGACATATAAGAGAATAATTGCTGATGGAAGCATTTGAGAAGAGTGTGGCAGCTAGAAAAGGTTAAGAAGAACAAGGTATAATCTGTAATATCTATTAAAAAGAAGTAGGGGATAAGGTTAATGTAGTGCCAGACCACTTAAAGTTGAAGGAGAGTCCCTGATGGAATATATAGTAATCATAGACTAGCTAAATAATATTTTCCCAGGTATTCACATTAGAATAGGAGTTTGTCAAAATAAACATTGCCTGGGATATTTTGGATAAGACATATATCTTCACTATAAATTCATTATGGCTTTCAATGATTTTGCTAGCTCAATTTCAGTCATACTATTAATGCTAGCCATAATGTTACTATGGGTTGTTTAGTTTCATAGTTTCATAGTTGGTAGTGTCGGAAGGGACCTGAGCAGATCATCTAATCCAACCCTCTGTCATGGGTAGGAAAGGATGCTGGGATCAAATGACCCCAGCTAGGTGGATGTCTAGCCTCCTTTTGAAGACCCCCAGGGTAGGAGCGAGCACCACTCCCCTTGGAAGTTGGTTCCAGATCCTAGCCGCCCTGTGAAGTAGTGCCTCCTGATATCTAGCTTGAATCTACTCTCTGTCAACTTATGGCCGTTGTTCCTTGTTACCCCTGGTAGTGTTCGGGGGAACAGGGACTCTCCCATTGCCTGCTGGTCCCCCTTGGCAAGTTTATAGGCAGCCGCAAGATCACCTCTCAGCCTTCTTTTGTGGAGGCTGAAGAAACTCAGGTCCCATAGCCCCTCTTCATAGGGCCAGCCCTGCTGCCCCCTAATCATGCGAGTGGCCCCCTCTGGACCCTCTCAATGCTGTCCACATCCCTCCTGAAGTGCGGCACGCACTAGATACTCCAAATGTGGCCTGACCAATGTCACATAGAAGGGGAAGATCACCTCCTTGAACCTGCTCATGATGCATCTACGGATGCCTGACAAGCTGCAGTTAGCCTTCCTGACCGTGTCCCCACATTGGCAGCCCATGTTCATCTTGGAATCAATAGTGATTCCAAGATCCTTCTCTGCCTCTGTGATGATGAGAAGGGAGTTCCCCAGCCTGTAGGTATGCTGCTGGTTCTTCCTCCCAAGGTGCAACACCTTGCACTTGTCCGTATTGAAACCCATCCTATTCTCATCTGCCCACCTGAGTAACCTGTCAAGATATAGTTATAGCCTGTCCCTCTTTTCTAGTGTTCTCACTTCTCCCGACATCTTAGTGTCATCTGCAAAATTGAACATGGTGTTTTTCACCTCCTCGTCCAAATCGCCGATGAACATATTGAACAGCGCGGGCCCGAGGACCGAGCCCTGGGGAACCCCACCGCCCACATCTTTCCAGGTTGAAAATGACCCATCCACCACCACTGTCTGGGTGCAGCCCTCCAGCCAATTTGTGATCCATATAACTGTGTAGGCATTGACACCACAGATGCCTAATTTTTTAATGAGGATGGGGTGAGAGACAGTGTCAAAGGCCTTCATAAAGTCCAGGAAGACTAGATCCACCGTGACACCTGCATCCAAGGCTTTTGTGACCTGGTCATAGAAGGCCATCAGGTTGGTCTGACAGGGCCTACCTCTAATGAACTCAAGTTGATTGCCCCTAAGCATAAAATCCCCTGCTGGCTCCTTGCAGACGTGCTCCTGGATAATTTTCTCAAAGAGCTTCCCCAGGACTGAGGTAAGTCTAATGGGCCTATAGTTTCCTGAGACCTCTTTCCTCCCTTTTTTTGAAATTGGGGACCACATTGGCCCTTTTCCAGTCATCAGGCACCTCACCAGAGCACCACGAGTGCTCATAAAGCTGTGCCGGGGTCCTGCAATGACTTCTGCCAGTTCCCTAACCACTCTGGGGTGGACATCATCAGGACCTGCTGATTGGAACACATCTAGTCCCTCCAGAAGTTCCCTGACTAGGTCCTCACTGACCCTGGGCCTGGCTGCACTTCCCCTGGGTCTGTCCGGAATCCCAGTGGGGATTATGTCCCTGTCCCTGCTCAGAAAAACGGAAGCAAAGAATCTGTTAAAGAGATTAGCTTTGTCATCTGATGTTACCACCAGATTATCCAGCATGTCCTGCAGAGGTCCCACATTATTTGGCACCTTCTTTTTACCCCCTATGTATTTAAAAATATTTAAGGTGTCGGTCTCTGACATTTAACATAATGATGATATTTACTGGCCTGTCATACAAAGATGGAATATTTATCTTATTATTAAACCTGCATCACTGATTTTTGCTTTGTCTCTGAATGTATAGGACCTTAGGGCATAAAGCTAACACTTTCAGAAATGGGGGATGACCGAACCTGAGGGACTGAGCACAGGAAACTGCAGGATTGGAAAATGCCAACTGTATAAAATATTCCCTTCCTTAGTTCTGTGGGGTCCTCCCTGTACACTTCACATAGTAAAGATTGCCATTTGGTAGTGGGGGTGGGAAGTGTGTGTGTGTGTGCATGCTTGTATGCATGAATGTGCATGTGGATCTGCAACCATTCAGGGCTTTTTTTCTTCTGTAGAATGACTCCCTTGCCATTTTAACTGGAAGAAAGGAAATTCTCATAGACACAATGGACTAACTCTGATTGCACTTTTACATGCCTTGTGACACTTGCATAACTATAAAATTTTGGCACTTACACAAAGTTTGGATTATGTTTGCACTTGTATAGCTATGTCTGTCCTTCACTTCTGAGTATATACAGAAGGCTACATGATGGCTGTGTAGGCTCTGAGGAGAACAGGCTTCCACAGCATCACATGTAACATCAAGTAAGTCCAAAAAAATGTAAATGCAGAAGAAAAAAACATGACTAGTGGATGGGTCCAAGTGATTAGATACTTGTCCAGTGAGTGGGAGATCTGGGTTCCAGGTCCCCATTTCCAGATGAGATTTGACCCTTCATCTCTTGACATTTGGCTACTTTGTGCTGAACTTCTGGCTACTGGCTATTGACTTGGTTTACCTAGCCTCAGTGGTATCCTCACAGGGCAAATGTAGTCCTTTAGTGCTGTATGACAGATGGAGGAGCTCTTAGTGCTATCTCACCTGTTACCACTTGATTTGTATTCTCATAAAATACAAAATGTATTGGAGCTATTATATATACTTTTTTATTCTTAAGGATGTCCTTTCTTCAGGATTTCCCTTATGCAGAAAATAAGATAGTATAGTTAAAAATGAAATCTATGATTAAATTTAGCTCTAAAATAAATGAAGGAATATTAATGGTAGCCTATGAATATACATACATTCTTATATAGTAAAGGGCTTAGTCTATCTGTCTGTCTGCCCATAACACTCTTGGAACACTCTGATTGGTTACTGAAACAACCAATCAGAGTGCGGACTGCCACCATGACAGCGGGGATGCAGCACAGGGGCAAGGCAAGCAGTGCTCCATCCCCTCCATCCCTGCCGCCATGGCGGCACTCCACCACTTCTGAGGATCAGGGCCTGGGGGTAGGGCGGGGAGAGCCCAGCAGTTCTGGAGGTGGTGGTGGCACAGGGTGATAGCGGAGGGGGGCAGAGGAGACAACAGGGCAAGCACCTCCCCCCTCTGCTCCTGGGTTGCAGCGGTGGTGCAGGGTCATTCTTGATGGGCAGTTTGCTAGTATCTGCATATCTATGTACTCGCATGCAAAGCTTCTGTTATTCCAGTACTGTGATGCCTGAGTAGAAACATCAAATGTGAATGCAAGATTCTGTGGTAATATTGAGATATTGACAAATGGCCTCCCTAGACAGACAAGCACTAAAATGAATTTATATGAACTCATTTTTACTTGAAAACTAGAGAGCCTTTAAATAAATGTTATGCTTTGCATTAAATCTTTTGCTTGTTTGGCAGCCCTGCCCTTTAGTGCATGTCTTGGGTTTATTTATTTATAAATCATAAAATGTAGAATCTTAAAAAATTAAGGTTGGAAAGGACTTTAGGAGGTAATCTAGTCCAACCCCCTACTCAAAGCAGGACTAGCCCCAACTATAACATCCCAGCCAAGCCTTTGTATAGCTGGGTCTTAAAATCCTCCAAGGATGGAGATGCCACAACCTCTCCTGGTAGCCTGTTCCTGGATAGCCAGGGCTTTAATACCCTCCTTATATTAGGGTAGTTTTTCACTTTTAGCTTTAGTTGCATCTGCTTGAGTGCTGAATTATAGTATTATTTGAACTTTTCTCTTATATTCACCCTTATTTAACTATTGCTTAAGGTTTGTATAGCCTTGTTATTATTTGAACTGCTCTTTTGCATTTTGTGCCTGCACTATCAGCTAGCCTTGAGCTCACTTTCATAGGCAGCTTATGTTCCATCATTATCAACAGGGATCCTAGTTTTCTTTGATTAAAAAATCCCCAATTTTTGGATTAATAAAAGGAACCCCAAATCCACATATTTCAATAATTAATATGAAACATCACTAATATATAGGTATATATGCTTCATCTTCCCTTTCCTGGCACCTGCCCAGGCCCACACAGCCTCTTTCCGCTGCCTCCTCTTCCCCACCAGCTGATGTCAGGGCCTTCCTCCCACTCCCCTTCACCCATCCCTCCCCACCGCCCGGCTGCAACAACAGCCACAACTGTGAAACTCCCTTTTGCCTCCCCCTCCCTCTCACTGCCAGCTGTTCCAGGAGGTGACGGGGAGGGGTAGCAAGGGGGCACTACCACTATCACCCTACCTTTGCCCTCAGGCATGGAGGTGGGGGGAAGCTCCACTGCTCCGGTGGCTCAGGCATGTTTGCCGCTGCCACAAATTTCCCCAGCAGTGGTGCAAGGTTGGGCCCGTGCAGCCTGGGCACATACAGCCAATTGCTGCCTGCCCTCTTGGCAGCATATATGCAGTTGGCCAAAGTGTTACAGACAGACAGACAAACATACAGACATACTAATCCCTTTATTATAATAGAATAGTGCACCACTACAGTGAAGTAGCTGCTAAAACTAACCATGCATCATGCGTATGGCACAGTATGGGCAGTTACTGAGCCATGCCTTTATATATATGCTCCTCTGCCTGATCCTGTTGCACTGTTTTGGGCCAAGAAGTTTCAGCTGAGCAGCTCCTGATCCAGTGCACCAGGCTCTGGCTCCATTGGCATGGAAAGGCACGTGGGAGCTGGAGTCAGAGCCCCATGTGCTGAGACAGGAGTCACCTGGCTGAAGATTCCTTCTAGGCCAGAGAAGCACAGCAAGAGCAGGAGGAGGAGCTGCTGCTGGAGGCAAGGGGAGTGTAGCAGCAGATGCACCGGGAACAGCTGGAATCTGTCCACACTTGCCAGGGCCAGGTCAATGGGAGAAGACTGAAGTGTTGGCTGCACCAGGTTGATCTCAGAAGCATGCTGAGCTCTGCCAGGGCCATCCACAGACTGCACCACCCAGGTATGTTCTGCTTCACACATCCCCTGCTCCCTACTCCCCTCACCCCTGGCTAGCTCCTAAGGACCTAGCACACAGGAAGTCGCACCCCCACATAAGTGCACATGCCCACACCCCTGCCACATGCTTTGCACAGTGCTGGGATTATCCCCATGACACCATTCTGTGATGCTGGCCTCACCCACCCACCTCACTCCTGAACATTATTCCCTATCCACCCACAGTCCTGTAGCAAACCCCCCAGTTTCTTTTTTTAATTGAAAAATACACTCCCTTCCCTTCCCCTAACCATTCCTGACTTTCTCTCTGCCCTTTCTATCCCTTATAAGTGATTACAAGTAGCACTAGGTAAGCTAAGTTCTTGTATGCTATTATTGTAATAAGCCCCTTTTTTATATTGTAAATAGTGTTCTGTTATGTTTGTATTGATTTTTTACTGTTTTATATTGTATTATATTATGTTCCTATTATTTTTGTATTTTTTTTCACTGTTTTATATTGAATTTATATGATTTAGGCCTATGTCTGTTAAGTAATGTCAAGTAATGCTAAGTTTCCATTTTGTATGTCAAGCTTCCATCTTGTGTCCTCTGCCTTATACAATATGTTGTAACTGTGTGACTCATGACCCTCCTCTCTTGTAAACTGGTTCTTGAATGAATGGGGATAAATGAGGGTGCTTGAGAGACAATGGCACTAGGTCTACAAAAAGCTCCCTCTGAAAGACCAAACCATCAACTCAATGACCCAAACATCACCCTGCATTGACCCTCACTTGCTCAAGATTTGGAAGACAAAGACTTCTGCAGAAACCAGCCAACCCACCATTACAGACACCTGAAACTGCATGTCCTAGCCTGGAGTGTACATGCTCAGTACACCAGGGGTTGACTCTTGCCTGGGCATACCCCTGCCACTGGGGACATAGAAGATCTGCCCCTATAAAAGGATGCAGTGAAGACAGACCCAGTAAGATGCCCTCTCCATCTGGACCAGCACTATGCCACACCACCTATCCACCCAGAGGCCCTCGTTGGACCCCCTCTGGACAACACCTTGCTGGAGAAGACCCTGATTGGCCATCAAGGATCAACTCACAACCCAAGGTAGGTAGCTATCACCCACCTTCCTTCCCCAAGCAAATGACCTGGACTCTGTCCCTACACACCTTAACTTCAATCCCTACACCAAACCTTTTTCTCTCCTGCTCCCATTGTGTGCATGTGTACATGAGTGCTTGCGTGTGTTTGTGTGTGTAGGAACCAATAATTTTGTGGGGCTGTGTAGTGTGTTGTCTGTTTAATAAACCTGTTATTTTGAAACCCCAAGTTGTGTTTTATCTTGCTGACCTCCCAGCACTACTCCAGTCTGTGCTTTCTCCCCCTCTGATCTTCCTCCTGTGTCTTTCTGTCTATCTCTGTCATCTTGGCTTCCTCTCTGGGCCTCCCACCTATCCACTCACCAACCCCTCAACTTGCCTCCCAAGTAACCCCGGGGCATAGTGATCTTAAGTAACCCCAGGGGCCACTTTAAACTTAAATAACTCAAGTGACCCCAAGAAACCCCGGGGTACGTTGACCTTGAGTAACCCCAGATGTCACCTAACCTTAAGTTATTCCAGCTGCCCTTCCAGTCTACCAATTCCAATCCCAGCCTCAGCAACTTTCACTCCTGGCACTTTCACTCTCTTATTTTTCCCTCTCTCATCTTAACCCCCATCTATATCCCTCCTTCCACTCCTTATGGAAATCTTTGACCCTTGACTCCACCTCTCACAGTCAACAAGCACCCTAGGTATCCTAAGTACCCCAAGCACACACACACCACATCCCCCAAATTAGGAACTCACCTCTGTGTATGTGCCTAGTGTGTATGTGCCTAATTGAGTCACACCCTCCCATCTAACAGTGCAATTTTGAGATCCTGAGAGTTGGCCTGGCCCCACAGGACAACAGTTCCATCCCACATAGGGAGTTTTAACTGTTGCAGTGTGGTGGGTGCTGCCCCAACCCACTACAACTCAACAAAACTCCCTCTGTGGCCTCTGGGCCAAAATAATTGCCCACCCCTGATATAAAGCATGTGTGTCACATGTCACTGCAGAGCACAATGGAAGACTGATACGATAATCAGTATCCTAACACAGGTCCCTAATCGGTCTCATATTTTTTTCTTTGTGTGCATTCTATCTTAATAGAAAGTGCACAATGCTGGTGCGTCAAATGTAAAAGAAAAATAAGGTAGGCAAAAAAAAATAATTTGATGAACATTTTCAAAAGAGACTAAAGTATATATATATATATTTAAATAATACATTAAAAGCAGGAAGATAGATAGCTGATCAAAGTGCCATCCCAGATTATATGACCACAGTAGAGAAACTAAATGAATTCTTTAAATGAGTTTTACTGCAGAGGATACTGGAGAGATTCCCACAGGTGTCCCAGTCCCAGCAAGCATATACAGCTTCCAGTGGGGCTGCTCTTCGTGCAGCTGCTGCTTAACTTTCTAATAACATTATACAGTTTTTTCTTTCAATCTGAAGTGGAATAATATAGCTCCAGGCCCCTATCATATTAATACAGCTTCTAGTTCCTTTTTTATTTGAAGAAAAATATGTATTGTTTTATTTGTGATTATGCACTTCACTATCTTCACCCTTTTTTCAAAAATCTAGGTCCACCAATAGAGCCCCATACACTGGATGATGCATGTCCATAAACTGGCTGGCCCACAGGCTAGATGTTTGATACCTCTAGTCTAAAACATCTACTACTGCCACTGTCAGAAACAGGATACTGAACTAGGTGTTGTATTGGTTGTATCCAATATGGCAACACTTATGCTCTTAAGTTTTTCAAGAAAAGATGAGATAGGCACCTGTCTTGAAGGTTTTAGGAAGACTAAATCATGCATTCTTGCAAGTAGTTGGATTAGAGGATGGTTAAGGTCACTTTCAATCTTATTAATCTATGATTCTATGACAATATTAAATATACTATGTTAGGTTGACAATATTTGTATCTTGGGGAGCACTGGATTTGCAGCTGAATAAAGGCATGACCTGTGGTCCAGCAGAGCTGCTGACCAAAAGGCAGAATGATAGCTAAGCCAGCCATTTGCTTATGCTAAGTAACCATCTTAACTGTGTTAACCATTTTCTGAGGAAAAAGCAGCAAGTCAATCTGTGTGAGTCTGTGTGCTGTGAATGAGATGACATTTTAGGAATGTGGAAGATGGTAAAACATGAGACAGAAAAACAGACTGGAATGTAAAAAACAACACATAATTAGTAACAGAATCCGAGATGAACATATGCAAAAGGATGACTGGTGAAGAAGCCTCCAGAAGCTTCCAGGTTTTGGTCAGAGTCCACCCATTGACTGAAGAGCCGGAGTCAAGGTCTTCGACATGTGCTTATAGCAAAAAGATACGTAAAAGAATAAAATGCATAGGTAATTCCATGTTAATGAAGCAAACAGTAAACAGAGACGAAGCTTGAGATAGGAGGAGAAATGGACAGAACATGGAAGGAGTGAGGGTGGAATATATGTTAAAGAGTATAAACCAAACTGTATAAATGTAGGAAAAAAAATATTGTTCATTGCTGCTCCCCATGTTCATAGATTGGGTGTCTGTGAGGGAGATCACCTGAAGCTTTCTCCATTCTGAATAAAGCTGTTGCGATCAATGTGTGCTAGTGTTTGCTCCCTGTCTGCTCTGGCTAATGAGTACCAAGATCCATGTGCAATTGGACCGTCATCTCACTAGTCATTGGACACTGCATGGAGTTGGGGTCTAACATACTATACTGGAAAATTAATTCTATAGCTTTTAATGCATTTGGGAAATTTAGAAATAGCATTAGTAAATTAATTATGAAAATGAATGATATTAAAACTTTCTGACACCTGTGGAATCCTGCTTGATTCATCCTGCTTTGAAAGTGAGCTGCTCATTATTATTGATGATTACGTCTGCATGGTTATACACACACCTTACAGTAATTTCTTCTTGACAATGTTTTTGTTTGTTATTGCCATGTCAGACAGTATCAACATACTTACTAAAATAAAGATACATTATATCTACTTCTTCTTCCCTATGTACACTGGGAAGGGACTGTAACCCTGTCATACAAGGAAATTAGGCTGATTTGTTTTTTGACAAATAGATGTTGGCTATTATGTATCACCTTTCTGTCCTCTAGATATACCCAAATAAGGTAGATTATTTGTAGGAACTAAAGTTAGGTGAACTGGTCTGTAATTCTATTTCCATTTGTTTTTTTTTTCTTTTAAAGATAGGCACAATGTTTGACTTTTCAAGTTTTTTAAATCCTCACCTATCCTCCAAATTGGGGCTTTGAAATAGCTCAAACCAGTTCCTTATGTACTAGAGGACAAATTTATATCTATTCCTGCTAATTTGCATATATCTAACAAATCTCTAATATTTTCCATATGAATTTTACCCTGAGTTTTTACCTCCTCATTATTTACGTAAGCCATCCAATCACAATAAACTTTTTTATGAAGGCTGAAGCAAAAAAGATGTAAGCTGCTCAGCCCCCCCACTATTGTCTGTTGTTAGCTTAAATAGTCAACCAACTCTCTTTGTTTCTCACTTTATGCCTGATGTACTTACAGATTTTTTTTTCTTTATTACCCTTTGTGGTACTTCATTTTATGTCTTGGCCTTTCTGCTTTTGCCTTTGAATGCTCATTCTACTCTTCTGTATTCATATTAATTTAGCTGTCCTAGTTTCCATTTTTTCATATTATTCCTTCCTGAATTCCAGACCGTTGCAAAGGTCAGGATTTGGTTATGTTGGTCTCTTACCACATTGTTTTCCTGTCTTTCTTTAGCAGCAGGATAGTTTGCTTTTGTGCCTTTAATTTTGTTTATCTGAGAAACTGATAACTCCTCTGAAAACTTTCTCTTTTTGACTTGTTTCTCATAGGGTTTTAAATACCAATTTTCTGAGTTCGTGTGTGCTTATTTGAAGTTAATTGTCTTTATTTTGTTCTATTAGGTTTTTTTTTAAATCTTACTTCTCTTACTAAAGATCAGGGCCTCTATCATGTTATCATCACAGTTATCTGGCCCACTTTCCACCTTTACATTCATTCTCAACCATTTTTTTCTGATGGTTGTCAGAATCAAATACATAAGAGCCTCTACCATTTTTCTTTTATCACTCCTTTATGGTCAAAGTTTTCCTCAGTACATTCCAAGAACATTTTGGGCTGTATCCTATCCTATCCTATCCCAGCAGACATGGAGGAGTAAAGGAATCCCATTATCACCAAGGATTCTCATTTTCTCTGATTTAAAAAAATCCCCAATTTTCGGTTAAAAAAAAAAGTAACCCCAAATCTACATTTTCGCATGATTATATATATATGGGTGTTTCATTTTATACACATATTGTGTGTGTTTGTGTGTGTGTGTGTGTGTGTGTGTTATTTCATTTAAATAACAGAAAAAACGTGGATTTGGGGTTACTTTTTAAACTCAAAATTGGAGATTTTATTTTAAATCGGGGAAAACCAGGATCTCTGATTATCACCAACCAGAACATCCTATAAAATCCATAACCTGAATCCTAAGCAAGACTACCATCAGCCCTGACACAACACAGACTAAACACCCTAAACTGTCATAGGTAAAGCAGGGGAATCATAGCAAACAGTGGCTTGCTTCTATGAAATGTTTTCAATATATGTTAAAGAAATCTGGGTTAGAGGGTCATGTACCCTGTTATGGAAGAAAGCAAAACCATCAGCCATACCTATCTGACTATGGGGTAAAATTCCTTCCTAACCCCAGATATGGTGATTGTTCTGATCCTGAGCAGAACGGTAAGACCCTCTAGCCAGGAACTTCTGGCCCCAGCAGAAGCATTTGCAGTCTCTAGTAAAAGTTCCCAGCCTTGGCTGTAGCCAATACCCAATGCCTCTGAGGGAGGCTTAAAAACCCCATGCCACATGTGGGGGGAGGGAGGGACACCAGCAAAAGCCAGAAGCATGAAAAATACCCATAGTAGAACACAGACATAACTACTCTTAGATCATACTTAATGAGTCCAACCACTTCTTGAACACCTCCAGTGATGGAGAGTCCCCAAATTGCCTAGGCAGTCTAATCCACTGCCTCACTATTCTAACATTTAAGAAGTTTTTTCCAGATATCTAATTTAAACTTACTTTACTGCAACTTTAACCAATTGGTCTGTGTCCTCTCTGCAGCAAGAGAAACAAGGTTTTTTCCCTCTTCTTTACAGCATCCCTTCCAGTATTTGAAGACTACTATTATGTCCCATGTTAAGCACCTTTCTTATAAGCTGAACAGGCCTAGCTCCATCTGCCTATGCTCATATGACTTGCCTTCCGAGCTCTTTATCATCTTTGTTGTCTGCCCCTGGGCCCCCTCTAACTTCTCCATGTCCTTTTTAAAATGTGGAACCCAGAACTGCATACAGTACTCCATATGAGGCCTAACCAGTGCCAAGTAGAGGGGCACTATCACCTCCTATGTCTTGCACCTAATGCTTCTTTTGATACATTCTAAAACTACATGCACCTTTTGTGTAGCTGCATCACACTGTAGACTCATATTGAGTCTGTGATCTACCAAGACTTCCCAAGTCCTTTTCAATGGGGCTGCAATCTAGTCAGGTGTCACCCATTTTATATTTGTGTTTTTGATCATTCGTGTAGCACCTTGCGTTGTCTACATAGAACTGCATCTTATTTGCTCTAGCCCAACTTTCCAATTCATTGAGATTCTTCTGAATTGTTCTTGCATCTGTTCAGTATTTAATAGAATGTTCAGTACTCAAAATGAGAGATACCTAATGAAATGGAAATTGACAGCCTCAATCAATATGCCATTAAATGCAGGGGGGAAATGGAAGAAAGAACCCACAGATTGAAAAGAAATGTTCAGCATAAGTAGGGGTCTACAAAGCTTGAGGTGGCTGTGTGGCCAGGACATTTTTGCATGTTGAGCATAACAACCCCTCTCCCCTGAAACACACACCTCTGATTGGCTGTGAGGGCTATCCATCATAAGACCCTGCCCCTTGCTGCTGATTGGCTGGGAGGGCTGTCCATCAAGTGGCTTTTCTCCTCACCCATTTCCCCCACCTGATGGGCTGCATGGCCAGGCCTCAGAAGCTATGAGGACTGCTACCTCCCCAGAGGGAGCCAGCATTTAATCTTTCATCTTTTTTTTCAGGGAGTCTGCCAAAAGCATGGAGACAGTGCTTTTTGACATAGGTTGCCCAAAATCAGTTTCTGAGAATATTGCAAAATCACTATTTTGGTTGGTCCCTAGACATAAGACAGCATTTTAAATTAATAAAACCAAATAATTCTCACCAAGAGATTTAAAAGAATCAGTGGAGAAATTATTTGACCTACTGGTGTACAAATTTAACAACACAAGAAATAGAGACCATTTCAAGGGTTTGGAAGGCAGCTAATATAAATACTTAATTTTTTAAGCTATTAGCCTATAATGTACTGGCCACAAGGCCAGTAAATTATAAGCCAGTTAGCCTACAATTGTTCCCAGGTAAAATAATGGAATGGTTAACATGGAAATCTATCAACAGATAATTAGTAATTAAACATAACAAATGCCATGGAGGGTAGAGATTGTCCAACAAACCTGTTTTTTGTTTGTTTGGTTGGTTGGTTGGTTGGTTGGTTGGTTGGTTTGTTGTTTTTCCCCTCTTTTAGACAGAGTTACTGATCTTGTTTAAAAGATGAATACTGATGCTGTATTGCTGGACTCAACAAATAAAGAAAACCAACCCTCTCCTCAACACCCAAAACAAATAATTTTAAAAAGACCTTACATTATATAGATTTAAAGTCACACACTGGGTAAATTAAAAATGGAGGCACATATCCAAACATAATGGTCAAAGGGAGCTATCAATTATAAGAGTCCTCTAAGGATTTGTAGCAGCTAGTCAGAGTTTGTCCCTGCTACACTTGTACTACAGACAAGCCAACACTGGGGATCCAACAGTGAGACAAGATTAAAGGGGACACAGGCCCTTTAAATGGGCTGCAGGAGGGTGACCCATGGGCGAAAAAAGGAAAATGAAAATAAAAGAAAGGAGGGAAAGATGGGGAAGAAAAAAAAGCCTCAAAGCTGCAGAGGAGAAAAGAGTAACTCTGAAAAATGGGTTGAGACAGGGTACAAGAACTTACTTGGGCTCATAGGCAGTAGAAGTGGGGGTGCTAATTGGGCTCCACTCCCCCCCCCTCAAATGAAGGGGAGCAGATAGTACTGTAGGGCAGTCCAGCCACAGGCTACTGCAGCAGTGGGGGAGGGGTGGGCACATTTAGATACCCTGCGTGATCACAGCCAGCCCAGCTGCAGGCAGGTAAGGTTTTTTCAATCTTTCTTTATGACTGCCTGGGCTTGTGGGGTGGGGAGCAGATTGAGACTCCCCACAGTGCAGGAGAGAGTGGGGTAGGGGCAGAGCAATTCATTCACCCCTACCCCGCTCCTTCCTGTACTATGGGAATTGTCCCACAACCTGGCCTGACCAGGGCCCTATTCATGGTGAATAGGGCACTGGCCGTGCTGGGTCATGGGACAGTCTGAGCCTGGCAGCTCATCCAGAGCTGGATCAGCACTGGGGAGATAAGAGGGGGTACATGGCCCCCCTATCTTTGCACAGGGCAAGGGCGGGCCACAGCTGCGAGCTGGGCTCTGTCTGTACCCTGCCTCTGTGTCTTACTGTCACTGCTGCTTTGAACACAGCATGACACCATGTGCCTCAGTGCCCAGCCGACACAGATGGGACACACATGGTGCACACTACTTTCAAAGCAGTGGCATCAGTGAGATGTAGGCACATCCCAGCTCACAGCTGTGGCCTGCCCTTGCCCTGTGCAAATCAGGTGGGCCATGTGCCCAACCTCCCTTGGCTCCCTAACACCATGCCAGCTGTGGACAAGATGCCAGGCTCCAACTGCCCCATGGTGCGGCCTGGCTGGAGCCCCATTCACCATGAATCAGGCCCCAAACAGGCCAAGTCATGGGGCAATTGGAATCCAGTGGCTCATCCAGGGGCAAGCAGCATCAGTGAGGTACAGAGCAGAGGCTGAGCCTAGCCCACAGATGCATCCTGCCCTTGCCCATGCTAATATCAGGGGGGTACATGCCCCCCCATCTCCCTCGCATCACATCCATCAAGGAGCCACCAGGCTGTGCTGGGTTCTTCCTGGGGATGATTCAGGATGGGCATGGGGGTCCCAGGGCCTCTGGCTTGGTGGTGCAGCTGAGGCTGGCCTTGCTCCAGCCCCTGGCTCTGCCTCCCCCCCCACAGATGGTGTGGAGACAGGGCCAGTGTGGGGCTGGGAGGTGGTGGTTCACAGGGCCTGCTGGCACAGAGCAAGAACCCCAGGCATTGGGGAAGATGTAGCCACATGGGTGCAGCAGACCCTAGCCCCAAATCCGGCCCTGCTCTGCTCCCTCCCAATCCCTGCCCAGTCCCAGCCCCAGTCCCACTTCCCCTGCTAGGCTGTTCATCTTTCCCCACCCCTTTCCCCACAGACTTTCCCATTGGGTGGAGGGGACACATGCGTGCATGGGCACACGTGCTCAGTTCCCCCAATTTTTTTATTTTCCCTCAGTCTATGCCTGGGCTGGTGTGGAGGTATTGAGAAGGGAAAAAGATGGAACAGTCTTCCCACAGAGCAACACAGAGAGAAGCTGGTCTTTGGTCCTCTGGTGGTATGTGCTGAGCGCCGGAGGGGAGATGTTATCCAGACCTGTGAATGAAAAGTAAGAGAAAGAGGTTTCAGACAAAAGAAAAATGAATAATCAGGCTCCTGCCATGGGAAGAAATGCACCCTGGGGTGGGAAGATCCAGGTGGAGAGGACCTGGCTGAGAGACAGGAGTCAACTCCTAGGACAAAACAGCACAACTGCTGACAAAGACAGGATTAGATCCATGCTGTAAAGAATAACAGCTTAGGAAAGTATTCCTGACAAAAACAGAGACTGAGATGGAAAAGTATAAACCAGCTAAGTGCAGCCAGTGACTCTGAGTTCATTATAATGCATATTGCAAATAAAGGTCCCCAGGAGAAGGGGGGATCTGTTAGTAAATAACAATTTCTTGTTTTGAGTTATTATTTTGTGTTTAAATAATTATAATTTAAGTAAGAAGACTAAAAATGGACACTTGGACCAAAATGAGCCCTGGATTCAGAGTTTAAACAAAGCCATGGTGAATCTTCATGAAGGACTCCGTTGGTTGCCCAGTGCCATTAAGACCCCAGGGTGGAAACCAACACAGTGTGAAGAAAGGTAGATCCCTGTACTTAATGCTAAAAACCCTGAAGACACATCTGTAAGGCAGCCTCCCACACTATCTTTCTTCATCTAATTAGTACATGAAGATGTGGCAAGTGAGAAAGAAGCGAGCTGTCCAAACAGGAGAGTACCCTACCCCTGTTACAGAATTCTTGGGCCATATTCTTGTTTTTATCAAAGATCTAGGCAAAGATGCAAAACCTTTTATGATAATCTTTAGGTGAGCTATTAAATCCTAAAGTGGAGGAATTAACTGTTACAGGAAAGTGCATTAGTTCAGGAAAATGAAGAGCAATACTTTCTTTCACCTTTCTGTGAAGCATCAGACATTGCCTTTTCTAGAAATGGGACACAAGGTAGGGTGGGACAATGATCTGAGGTTACATAGAGAATTGTTTTTTTCATAGATGTATTGCTAGTGTGTCTCGTTCACATGGTCAGGGTCAAAAGGATCATCATACTGCCCTCCCACTCCACTAAATCAGAGTCCTGGCAGGAAAGAGAGAGATTTTCTTGTGCTTTGCTTTGCTCTCCATTTCTCCATGGAACTGTGCATCTCCACAGAACCCGATATAATTTTCCTGTCACATTTCACCTAATTAGCTCCCTGTGATTACAGAGGGCTGCAACATTGGTGTTTATCATGCTCTTCACCTATGACAATGAATAATTTAGCCTTCCAAGAAGTAAAATGTTTTGGTCTTTTTAAAGTTACTGAGCTCAAAATAGACGTATCTGGGTAAAATGTAATGAACTGTGATGAGACTAACTGTCTCTTCTGACCATAAACACCACACCATCTTTGATTTTTTTTTGGGGGGGGGGGGGGAAAAAAAAATTTCAACCCATCTTTATTTTTTTTGGGGGGGGGGGGGGAATATAACTAATTGTCTGCTAAAGGGAATTGAAGGTAGATAATACCTAAATTAGCTACTTCTGAGGCATTGGGTGCTGTTTGAAGGTAAGGATGGGGATCTTACCTGGGGTGTTCAAATGCTCCTACTGGGACTTAAGCCCAGAAAAACATAGAAGCACATAAAAATAGGACTGGAAGGGACCACTATATGTATAGTGGTGTTTCATTTTAATCATAGAAAAAATATGGATTTGGGGAGTGGGGGGTTATATCTGAAAAATCGGGATATTTTTAAATCATAGAAAACCAGGAACCCTGATTAAGACTGTTAAAAATACAGTTATATACACAGTTCCTAAAAACATTTCTGAGAAGCATGCTTTACCTACTGTTGGCACTGGATTTATAACCCAGATACGTTGTTCTGGGTGGACCCAAACCTTCAGACTGACCACAACCTCTCCATTCAATAATAGGTTATTTCTATAGATACACAGTGATAGGATATAAGATTAATGGAAACAATGCTATATTTACCATTCCCTGGGTCAAAGTATGTCTGGCCAGTTCCCTTCTCAAGGACCCTTTGCTGAAATGAAATCCCTCCTTTTTTATCCTTTCTTCCCTCTGATGACTCTTCATCTTTGAGCATCATTGATTGGTCTCCCTGTGGTCATCATACTGTTCATGGTCTGTCCTGCCATCATATTACTTTGTTTCACAAACCCATCACATGTGCACATCCTATTTCAGGCTTTTACTGAGCCGCCTAATTTGGTCTGTTCCCCAAAAATGGACATCCCAAGGGCTCTGCAACTGGGCACTGTGACCTGGATAATGAAGCAGAGTCCTTTATCTCATGTTATAGAACAGTATGGTATATGTCTTCAATTTCCCAACCTTTGTGTCTGCTTGCTGTTTGCCTGTGTCAGACACAGTGTGTCTGAAAGTGAAACTTTGTCACAAACAGGCTTTTAGAAATCAGTTACCCCTTGTCATTCCCCCCTGGACCATTATGGGCCATATTCTAATGCAATATCTACTTTACCTATACGTCAGTTCCCAAAAGCAAACCTCTAGCCGTCACTCACTGGATCCTGATTTTCACACACCAAACCTAGAAATTAGGCTATGAAGCTTCCTGGGGCTATTTCTGAAAGCAGTGATAAGTGTCCTCAGAGTGACTTCATTGCCTCATTTCTGGGCTTGAT
>NW_005842930.1:442616-445351 GCF_000455745.1 Alligator sinensis
AGGAATGCAGGGGTGAGGCATGCTTTTCACAAATGATACTGCTGTGTTCTGGTTATAACTACCTGCTTCCCCTACTGTTTCTACATTCAGTAGCAGTCAGAATATTGAACAGCATGGGCACTTCGTTTACTGAGATCTAAATTAATCTAAATGTCAATACCTTGCCTTTTCAAAAGACTGATATAAATATGTTCTGTGCCTATATGGTGAATTTACCATGCTTGAAAGTGACACCCTTAGACAATCTGTGCTGCTGTGGGTGAGCTGTTTCCTCAGCTGGAAGTTGTATGTAGTAATGTCCACATTATACTTTGGGCATGCCAATTATGACTGTTGGGAGACAGTACCGATTTTCCTGCCTTGCACTTATTAGCTTGTTTGTAGCCCTGTGACTATAATGTGTCTGGATGTGGTCACCTGTGTATATATAGTAAACCTACAGTGCTCCAGGTGACCACATCCAGAGACAGTATAGTCACAGGGCTACAAACAAGCTAATAAGTGCAAGGCAGGAAAATTGGTACTGTCTCCCAACAGTCACAACTGGCATGCTCAAAGTATAATGTGGACATGACTACACACAACTTCCAGCTGAGGAAACAGCTCACCCACAGCAGCACAGATTGTCTAAGGGTGTTACTTTCAAGCATGGTAAATTTACCATATAGGCACAACCATAAAACAATAGAGTGTTGGTCAGATAAATTTCCACCTAGTTTCATAGTTTCATAGTTGGAAGGGTCAGAAGGGACCTGAGGAGATCATCTAGTCCGATCCCGTGCCGTGGCAGGAAAGAGTACTGGGGTCAAACAACCCCAGCCAGATGTTCGTCCAGCCTCCTTTTAAAGACCCCCAGGGTAGGAGCCAGCACCAGTTCTTTTGGAAGTTGTTTCCAGGTCCTAGCCACCCTGACAGTGAAATAACGCTTCCTAATGTCTAGCCTGAAACTACCCTCTGCTAGCTTGTGTCAGTTGTTTCTTGTAACTTCCGAGATTGCTTGGGGGAACAGGGACTCTCCCAATGCCTGCTGGTCCCCCTTGACTAGTTTGCAGAATACCACTAGATCCCCTCTCAGCCTTCTCTTTTGGAGGCTGAACAGGTTCAGGTCCCTCAGCCTCTTCTCGTAGGGCCTGCCCTGCTGACCCCGATCATGCGGGTGGCCCTCCTTTGGACCCTCTCGATATTGGCCACATCCCTCCTGAAGTGCGGCGCCCAGAACTGGACACAGTACTCCAGCTGCAGCCTGACAAGCGTCACATAGAGGGGGAGGATCACCTCCTTGGACTTGCTTGAGATGCATCTGTGGATGCACGACAAGGTATGGTTGGCCTTCCTGACCGCATCCCCACTTTGTTGGCCCATGTTCATTGTGGCATCAATGATGACTCCAAGATCCTTTTCTGTCTCAACACTGATGAGAAGGGAGTTCCCCAGCCTGTACGTGTGCTGCTGATTCTTCCTCCCCATGAGCATTACCCTGCACTTGTCAGTGTTGAACCCCATCCTGTTCTCATTGGCCCACCCCTGTAACCTGTCTAGATCTGCTTGCAGCCTGTTCCTTCCTACTAGAGTACCCACTTCACCCCACATCTTAGTGTCATCTGCAAACTTGAACAGGGTGCTTTCTACCTCCTCGCCCAAGTCACTGATGAAGATGTTAAATAGTGCGGGCCGGAGGACCGAGCCCTGGGGAATCCCACTGCCCACATCCCTCCAGGTTGAATAAAACCCGTCCACCATCACCCTCTGGGTGTGGATCTCCAGTCAGTTAGTGACCCATTTGACCGTGTAGGCATCAACACCACTGTCTCCTAGTTGCTTACTGAAAATGGGGTGAGAGACCGTGTCGAAGGCCTTCCTGAAGTCCAGAAAGACTATATCCACTGCAGCACCTGTATCCAAGGACGTGGTGACCTGGTCATAGAAGGGCACTAGGTTGGTCTGACAAGACCTGCCCCTAATGAACCCATGCTGGTTGCCCCTGAGCATAACCTCCCCTGCTGGCCCTTCCTGGACATGTGCCAGGATAATTCTTTCGAAAAGCTTCCCCAAGACTGAGGTAAAACTCACGGGCCTATAGTTTCCTGGTTCTTCCTTCCTCCCTTTTTTGAAGATGGGGACCACATTGGCCCTTTTCCAGTCCTCTGGCATATCACCCGAGTGCCATGAGTGTTCGTAGAGCTGTGCCAGAGATCCCACAATGAGCCCTGCTAGTTCCTTCAGCACTCTGGGGTGGAGATCATCAGGACCTGCGGATTTGAATACATTTAGTCTCTCCAGAAGTTCCCTGACAAGGTCCTCATTAACCCTAGGCCTGGGTGTGCCACCCACAGGGCCCTCGGGGGGGCCAGTGGGGGAGATATCCGGGTCTCTCCTCAGAAATATAGAGGCAAAGAAATTGTTGAATATGTCAGCTTTACCATCAGGTGAGATGCCCAGATTTCCTAGCATGTCCTTCAGAGTCCCCACGTTACTTGACACTTTCTTTTGCCCCCCTATGTATTTGAAAAAGGACTTCTTGTTGTCCTTGATCTGGGTCACTAGTCCCAGCTCCATTTCCGCCTTGGCCTTCCTGACCACCCCCCTACATTCCCGAGTTACCGAGGTATAGCCCTCTCTTGTGATGGCCCCTCCCTTCCAATGGGTGTACGCCTCCTTTTTTGTTTGGAGATGTTCCCAGATGCTTTTGGTGAGCCATGGGGGCCTTTGCACCCTCTTGCCCCCTTTGATTCGTG
>NW_005842930.1:445465-465938 GCF_000455745.1 Alligator sinensis
GATTACTTCCTTTGAGCTTGGAGGATCGTCTCCTTAAGGAGTGACCACTCCTCCTGGACACTCAACTCCCTCCAGCTCTGGGACCTCAGTGCTACCCCCACTAGTTTTCTTACCTCATTAAAGTCTGCCCTCCTGAAGTCAAGGGCTGCTGCCTTGCTGGAGGCTTTTGCCACCTTGCGCTGAATGGTGAATTCCAGCAGATGATGATCGCTTTTGCCTAGGTGGTCGAACACCTGCAGACCCTGTACCAGGTCATCACCCGTGGCCAGGACCAAATCCAACAAGGCATCTCCTCCCTGGTGAGGCTGTGAAACTCCTGGGTTAGATGGAGGTCCTGTATGTCAGTTAAGAACCTGCGTGAATGGTCAGACCTGGCTGTCTGCTCCTCCCAGCAGATGTCTGCCAAGTTTAGGTCACCCATGATGACCACATCCTTGGACCTAACTATCTCCATGAGCTGACTTAAGAGTTCCTAGTCTCGATCTTCTCCTTGGTTGGGTGGTCTGTAGTAGACCCCCACCATTAAGTCCCTTTCTCCCCGACCCCCTTGTACTCTAACCCAGAGCATTTCCGTTTGCTCCTCCTCTGACCTAGTGATACACATTGTGGATGTGCGTTGCTCCTTGACATAGAGCACCACTCCCCACCTTTCCTACTGTCCTATCTTTCCTGTAGAGCCTGTAGCCCTTGATATTCACTGCCCAGTTATGCGTTGGCTCCGACCATGTTTCGACAAGCCCCACTATGTCTGGGTTGGTGCTGGCTAGCAGGAGGACTAGCAGGAGGACTAGTTCCTCCTGCTTGTTCCTTATGCTGCAGGCATTAGTATAGAGGCATTTGAGGCCTCCTGAGGATGAATGGACCATCCCCCTAATCCCAGCGGTACCCAGGCCCATATCAGTTACCTGATTACCTGTTTCTCTTGTCATCGGTTTAGGCTGGGCTGCTCCTGCAGGCGATGCTTGGCTTGCTTGCCTGAGGCTTCCTCGCCTGAGGCTTCCTCCGCCCACGTCATCCCCTTCCCCCAATGAGCCTAGTTTAAAGCCCACCGGAGGAGATCCACCAAGCTAGAAGAGAAAACACACTTACCTTTGGGGGAAAGGTGGAGCCCATCCCATCCGAGCATGTCTCTCGTTGTGATATGTGGATCATTGTCCAGGAAGCCAAAGCTTGCCTCGAGACACCAATTCCAAAGTCTGAAGTTGACCTCGCCAATGCAGGTCTCTTGTCTCCTTCCATGTCTGCTCACTGGTAGGATAGAAGAGAACACCACCTGTGCTTCTATCTCCTTCAGCAGGCCCCCCAGTGCCTGGTAGTCTGCCATCAGGTGATCGGTGCTTCTCCTGGCCGCATCATTCATACCCACATGGATAAGGACCATGGGGTAGTAGTCTGTGGGGTGGATAATGGCTGGGATCATCCCCGTCACATTCTCGATCTTGGCACCAGGCAGACAGTAGACCTCATGCAAGGGGTCGTGGTGACAGATGGGACCCTCTGTACATCTCAGGATTGAGTCCTCTATGATGATCACCCAACGATTCTTCCTCTGGGTCAGCTTAGCACTATCAGTCTGGTTGGGGCACAAGGAATGTGAAGTGTCCTCCTCTCTGATGGTTTCTTCCCCTCTCTCCTCCTGTAGTGTTGCCAGGGCCTCATACCTGTTCCGCAGCCGAACAGGGGAGACTGGTACCAGACTGCTACGAGCAGCCCTTGCCCTGGGGGGAACCGCCCGCCACTCCATCGGGGATGGTGCCTCCCGGAGTCCTACTCCCTTTGGTGCATCTCCCATAGGTGCTTGGCCCTCCAGGGAGAGAAAGTACCCGTCAATCTCATCCTCTGCCTCTCTGATTCCCCTCAGCCTGCTAACATCCTCCTGAAGCTCCCTCACCTGCGCCTCCAGGGCCCTAAGACAGGCACCTGCAGTGTGTGGAGGCCCCCACTCCCCATACCACCAAGTCTTGCTGGGCATCCCCTGCAGGCCAGGGGGGAGGGGTATGCTAGCCCCACCCCCCGAGGGCTCTGTGTGTGTGGAGGCCTCAGACAAGCCCCGGGTAGGCAGCGCCCCCCGGGACCTAGCAGCACTCTGGGTTGACACCATCATATTGAGTGCTGTTTATTTAAGTTCCTGTGGAGCCCCTGCCCTTACCCTTGCCCTACTCTGAATGGAGTCTCCCACCTAGCCCTCCCTGCTCGCCCATCTGCATGAACGCCGGCGCGCTCTTACAGAGTGCGCCTGTTTGCACACTCTGTTCATGCGTGCGGCTTGGGAGCGCGGCTCTCTGCTCGGCTCAGCAAAAAAGGGACCCGGGGGACTTCCCCTCCGAATCCAGCTCCGCTGCTCCGGTTCCCTCCACCCCGACTTACCTTAGGGGGGGATCAGCTGTTGCTGCCCCCTCTGCAACCTCCGCGCTGCTGCTGCTGCTGCCTCCAAGCCGGTAAGGGGGCACAAGTGCGTGTGGACGCCCAGGTGTGCCCGGCTCCCCGCTTCTCCTGGCCCTGGGACACCTATTAGGTGTCTTTCTTAAGTCAAATGGTAGAAACTCATTTCACTTTAACACACTCAAACTGTAGTTTTTCAGCCAAGTAACAGGCAATTTTGAACTTGCAACCTATTCTATGAGCAGAGTCAATGAATAATATCCTCATGGCTGCTGTGTGTGCTCAGTAAATGTTATGCTGACTGGGGAAGATACAATGAACCATACATACCTACTCAAGCTAGCGTGAGTCCTGAAATTGTATCTAGGCAAAATCCCTGACTAGCAGGTGTTAGACACTTGTGGAGAAGGAAAACCTCCCACCATGATTTATTCCAGTAACCTAATGGTTATGGCTCACAAAGAAAGTGTGAAATCCAGACTCTGTGTCCGATCACTTAACCCTACATGTGTCTGGCTTTCTAACACAGTGTTCTAACCATCAGGCCACAGTTTGGCATTACTCAGTGGTCTCTCTAATCTTTTCATTAGAGTTGGACTGCTCTCCATCAAGAGAGAAAGAGCAGCAGTGGCCCACTCCTGGCAACAGCTTGTCTTGGATCATAGCTCAGTCATTCTGACTTACTGCCAGAAAGTGTTGCTGACTGCTAAACTAGATGGTGTGGTGGCTCAGTAAGATTGCTACTGCCTTGGCTAGTAGTACAGTATTGATTCACAGAGGACAGAACCCACTGTGTAATCACCAGGGATCCTGGTTTTCTCTGATAAAAAAATAATCCCCAATTATCAGGTTAAAAAAGTAACCCAAAATCCACATTTTTCATTATTAGACTAGAATACCACTTATATATATATATGAAGTAGATTTATAGGTAGCAGCTGCTCAAATATGTTGTATGGAGAGAAAGAGACTAATATTGCAGGAAGCATTGATGAAGACAGTTGGGGACCTTACAGAGGAAAACGTTTATAGATGGTAGTATTCTCTAATAATTCACAATAGTTATATGAACTCAGCTCCAGGTGGCAGTATAATTAAAAAAGATTGTGCACAGTTTGAACTGTCTCCCCTGTGCTAACTCGCTGTTTGGTCCAATCTCCTCACAGATGATGAAACTCAGCTTCACTCCATCCCCTACTACATTTATTCTCCTCCCTTCTTTGTACTCTTTCCTTTTTGTGCTTCTGTTTAAGTTCACAAGAAAGATCAAGAAATAAACTTGTGTTGCTAACACATTTTCTGGCCATCAGACTGTCTGCTCTGCTTGTATTTTATAACCTTCTAACCCATTCCAGGTTTGTCTTGTCTTTTTAGATTATAATCTCTTTGAGACAGTAACAGTTACTATTCTGAACATGTACAAAGCCCTAGCATACAGATACAAACCCTGTTTTGTGTGGGTCTTAGGTATTACTGTAATAAGAAGGACTAATAATAATAAGATATTGAAATGGACCAGGGAAAAGGACCAGGGTTCAATAGGTTCAATCATTCTTCATGGCATCTTCTCCATTCAGAGCAGTCCACAGAATTGTGTTGCTTTAAATAACAATTCCTCCTCCTTGTCCTTTATGCACTACTGAGCAAAAATGATTGGGCCTGGAATTGGAAATCGGGCCTAGAAGAGAAGAATGGCAGGAAATACACTGTTAGTCATGTTTCCATTGCTTCAGGCAGTTTGTTGAAGGGGAGAGGAACATCAGGTAAGGTGTTTTTCAGAAGAATTGGGCTCACTATTGCTGGAAGTTTTTGCTGTCATAAGAACTTGCTCTTGGTCCTTCAGTTTTGCCTGAAGTCCCAACTACAGAAGACAATCAAGGAGTGGAATGATAACTCATGAACGAGATATATCTTTTTTTATTCTTGATCTTTAAATATACAAAAGTGTTGATAAGATCTATAGAACCAAATTAAAATCTCATTTATCCCATTAGTATATTTGAAACCCTCCTCTGGCCCATAGTCTGTAAGTGCTGGATGAAGTGGGAGCCTATGCAAATTGCTAAATGGTACACTGTTTAAAGAAAACAAAACTACTTTTCCTGAAAACTAATTAGGAATTAAAAGATCCCTATCAAATTAATCATGCTTCAGGCAAGTGGAAAATGAAACAGATTATAAATAAAGGAAATAGAAGGAAATCATCTTCTAATTTTTAAATTTTAAAATACTAATTGCAATGTATTCTAAAGATATGGAAACAAGCCAATTTATGTTTTTCTCCCCCTATACATTTACTTATGGATGGAAAAGATCCCTTTTTTAGCCATCTCATAAAGCATAATTTGAGTAATTATCTGTCTTTCTTTTTATTGGCCTTTATACCTATGTGTTGGCTAATGGATTTTTTTGGTCACTCACTACACTTATTAGTTTAAAAAAAATATTGACATTGCCCCAGGTTTCCTAATTATGTTCAGGATCCATGGTCAGGTGTTTAGCTGAAGAATAGTGACAAAAACAGTTATGGCATCTTGAAGGGTCAATTCACTGTAGTCATATACAATTTCATAGTTTCATAGTAGCTAGGGTCAGGAGGGACCTGAACGGATCAAAACAGTTGCTGTAAATGCACTTAAGTCTCCAATTTAGCTTGAGATGGAGAGATAGGACATTGCCTAACAGCTGAGTGTGTTCAAGAGCATCCAAGAACTTAGGCAATATTTTCAAAGCCAGAGAGCCAGCACTCCAATTAGGATCTGAAAAAAGCTGAAATTTTGGTGAGTTCACAGAGTATGATTATGAACATAAAGTGATGAGGAGACTTTATACGCTTGGGTGTGAACTCTTAAATCATCTTGTTTTTATGGTTTTATTGCTACTTTATTTAAAGTTGCTTAGTCTGGACTTCTTTATGCATTCTTTTTCTTCTGAGCTAAATGATAAGTGCATTCTTTATTAAGCACCTCTTAAAATCCATTGTCTTTTAGCTTATAATCACTTGCACCTTCATGTATAATTTTTTTTATGATTCTCCTGTTCCTGTGGAAACCGTAGACTGACATGACATTAATTTTTAAGTTTGAATATCTTAAACAATCAATAGGGACTCTTCCTTTAAATTGATGTCAAGATATCATCCCATCATAGGAAGTACCTTGAAAATTGTTTCTACTTTAGCTTCTCAAAAGCTGTTTCATTTTAGTAAAATTTCTAAAAGGCAAGCAATCTGCCATCCCTGGAGAAGCAATAATTGCCAGTAAAAATCATTTCTACATTTCTATACATGGGCCATGATCTACAAGAGAAGAAAGAGACAGTAAAAAAAATATGAAGGAAAAAGAGGACCATCATGTTGTAACCCCATTTTAAAATCTGGCCCTTCTTTCTTCTCACTCCCTCTCTGAGGGCAGAGTTTAATCAACTACTAAACCTTAAGAGCAACTGTATAGTAACTTGTGGTAAAGGTGTTAATAGCGTCAAGCATCTGTTACAAGTATAAGTAATAAAAGCTCACTTATCTTCTCCTGTCACAGAGACAAGGGGTTCCTATAGACATTTAGGGAGGTTACGGGGAGGGTAGTTTAACTCTAAGGTGAGTCAGGATGGGGAGGCCTAGTGGGAGGACTTGGGAGATCAGGGGAACAAGCAGCATCCATGGGGTAGTTGGTGGGATCTGGAAAGATGTGGCAGGATCAGGAGGACTAACAGGGTCCATAGTCGTGTTGAGGGGATGAGGAGACTTTCTCTCCCTCACCTTTCAGACCAGGGCCTATTTTTATCCCTCAATCTCCCCACAATTCCAGAGAAACAATTCCTTCACTGGCAAACAAAACCCTCTGATCCTTCCCACCCCTCCCTCAGCCCTGACTCAAGCCAGTAGGAACTACTACGTTTTTGAAAACTAAGGATGTAGTCTTCTATATTTAATGCTAATTGTGTATTATCCCTTACACACATATACTGTGCAAATCATTTTTTTTTTAGATTTAGAAACAATAAAATATACCTGATATAAGTTTGTGTATGAAGTAATGAATTAATACTGAGTTTATTTTCTTTTCTTAGTGAGAAAAATGTAAAAGACCTAATTAATGTTGACAAGTTTTGATGGGTGAGTGCATTAAATTTTAGTTTCTATGATACCTTTTCTAGCTTAAGGTGTAGACTTTGCTACATTATTTTCAATTGTTAACACTCCTAGGAAGATTAGGTCTGTAGGGGCACAGCATGCATAATTAAACTAAATGACTCCACACTGCAAGTGGCATACCACCCAATCTGGAATGATAAAGAAAATGTATGGCACTACCATCAATCAAGAAGTGAGTTGGGATAGACCTAGATCAAATATAGTCCTATATTGTTTATAAATAATACATCATACCTCCATTTTAATAGCCAATTATACTAAATTGTTTGGGAAAGAACAGATATTGTAGAGCAGTACAGCTAAGCAGACACATAGTAAGGAAATAGGTGTGTTCCCTCATTCCTCCTTTTATATATATATATATATATATATATATTTAATAGCATTGCATGGGCTTTTGCATTTTTGACATTTCTGCCAAACTCTATTACCTAAATTTCACTTATATAAAGCCTTATTTTACCTGAAAATGGGCCATGTGTCTTCTGATTTGTCCTTAGGATTTTAGACAGTATAAGATTTTGGAAAAACAGATGCATTTCTGAGGATAGCACTGTGTGGAGAACTGTTGCTCTATGGTACATCCACTTTTCCCACATTGGACAAAAACTAACTCTCAGCATTTAAATTCAGTGAAAAAGGATTACCATATCATGGATAATCTTAAATGCACCTTTGGATAATAGCATGCGCATGGTCAGTTACCTTGTAACTGCATACATGCATTAAAGTATTGTCCTCCTTTGCTTTTCAGTGGGCTTGTCTACATGAGACATTACGGTGATGTACTGTCAATGTCACAAACCTTGACACCAATGCTACTGTTCAGTAGCAATGAACTACATCTCCATAGATCATTGCTACAGTGACGTAGTGCCTAAAAATAACCATTCACTACTGGGACTACACAGTACCGGTAGGTACTATGCAGTCATTTAGTACTTTTCCATATCTATTCTAAAAGCAGAAGTTGGTGTATCTTCCTCTTGCTTTCTTATTTTCTTTCCTTACCCAAAAGCCATCAAATTCTTTACCAAAAAAATTTAAGCTGTCCTCACAAATTACCATAAAAGTAGCAACCCAATGGGAGTGTCTATACATGCACATTTACTGCACAGCAACCTAAATTACTGTGAGGTACAGGCATGAGTTTACACGTGCATGCCCATACTGACAGTAAATATGGTGACTTACACCAACATGAGCATAAATTTGATATGTGCACCATGCAGGTATCAAATGTATGTCTGATTAGTTATTGCACAGTAATGCACATCCCTTAGCAAGTACAAAATGACTCTGCAGTACCTGCCAGTACTGTTCAATATTAAGCAAGTACTAAATGACTATGCAGTACCAAATGTGGAGTCAGGGGCATGTGTAGACGCACCCAGTAATTTGTTCTTGTATCCATGGCTTTATGTTAATGAATGGCTTCCTTAAATATGGCTCACTTCAAAGGCACATGATACTTAACTAAAGGATCCTGAACAATATTCCCAAAGCTAGCCAATATAGTAGCAACCAGCGCTCTCTACGTGCCAAAAACATTTTGCACCATAGAGCTTCCATATACCCCCCCACCCCACACACACACACATATATATGTGTATATATATATATATACACACACACACACATATGTGGCGTGGTGGGCAACTCCCTCCTGAGAGTAACAGAGAGAGCTATCTGCAGCCTGGACCCTACAGTATGTGAGGTATGCTGCCTGCCCAGAGCTAGGATTTGGGTTGTCACAGTGAGGCTTCCAGACCTAATCAGGCCCACTGACTACCACCCCATGGTCCTCATCCATGTTGGAATGAATGATGCATCCTGGAGTAGTCTGGGATGGGTCAGGGCTGACTACATGGCTCTGGGAGACAGGCTTAGAGGCTCAGGGGCATAAGTAGTTTTCTCATCAGTCCTCCTGGTCAGCAGCTGCAGCCAGCACCATGACAACTGCATTGAGGAGGTCAGCTCATGGCTTCGGAGCTGGTGCCACCGTGTGGGGTTTGGCTTTCTAGACCATGGTCTTTACTTCCAGGATAAGACGTTGGTGAGACAGGATGGCCTACATATCTCTCCAAAAGGTAATAATCTGTTCTCTTACAGGCTGGCAGACCTCCTATGTAGAGCTTTAATCTAGCTTCGTCAGGAGATGGTGATCCCAAGATCAGGACAAGATCTGATAGGACAAGCCATGAACTGCACGCAGGAAATGATCAGGTAAGTACTAAGGGGACCACTAAGAATCAGGATAGGGGAATACTAAGGGCACCTATTGGGGGGTTTAGGTATCTCTATACTAATGGTAGAAGTATGGGAAACAAGCAGGAGGAACTTTCACTCCTGCTTGCAGACAAAGACTTAGATCTGGCTGATCTAACAGAAACCTGGTGGGACCCTACCCATGACTGGGCAGTGGGCATTGAAGGCTACAGGCTATACAGGCAGGATAGATTGGGGGGAAAAAGTGGGGGTATGTTGCTCTATATGTTAGAGAACATTATACATCCTCTGTAATAAAGATGGGGACATAGGGTAGGCAAATCAAAGTCCTATGGGTCAGATTACAAAGGGGTAGAGGGGGAAAGGGACTAGGTAGTGGAGGTCTACTACAAAATCCCACACCAGGGGGAAGAGTTAGACCTAGACTTCTCAAAACAGCTCTCAAAGGCAGCATGCTCAAAAGACCTAGTTGTCATGGGTGACCTAAATTACCCGGACATCTGCTGGGAGGAGCAGTCAGCCAGGTTTGCCTGCTCATGTAGGTTCTTAACCTGCATACAGGACCAGCATCTAACACAGGAGGTATGCAGACCCACTACGGGAGATGCCTTACTTGACTTTGTGCTGGCCTCAGGGGAGGACTTGGTGGGGGAGCTACAGGTACAAGGCAACCTAGGGGATAATGACCACCAGTTGATAGGATTTGCTATCTAGCATAAAGTGGGAAAGACAAATAGTAGGGCATTAGTGCTAGACTTCTGGAAGACCATTGTGACCGAGTGTCCGTGCTGGATCCCCGTTTCTCTGATAGCTCCCCCAATTCCCACCTGCCACAACTTGATCTAAATACAATTTTTGGGGGGAAGGAACAGTTGTTAGATACCAATACCCCTAGTAATGAACATGCAGGTCAGGTCTTAATTATAAGTGCTTTATTAAAGTTAGTTGGGCTCTCTCTCTTTCTCTTTAAACGTGAATCCCCCAGGGTCGCCGCGGAGTTCTCAGAGGTCTGCTGTCTGGGCGTAACACAGGGCTACTGGTTGGCTTGTTACCCCATAATCAGCTGCTAAGAAGGCAATTAACGGCTGGTTAATGCCGATATCAGGATTCCCCAGCTGCGGCTTGTGCCGGCTTGTGAAGCGCGGCTTCATCAATTTCCTTTCCTTTCACTTTCTGGTGTCTCGGTTTCCCCTTCACCCTCCGGAGCAAGATCCGGGTTACAGGGGTTACCGGCAATGTCGGGGCTTCTTCGCCCTTTTCCCTCTCTGCCTCTTCCTTCCTCTTCTCCCCCCTCATTCAGGGAATCCTCACACTAAGCCCTCGGAGCTGCAGGGGAGCTTCTGCGCCACCGCTCCATTTATAACTCACCGCTAAGGCTGTCTTCTCCAGGTAGGATGCAATCTGGGGAAGGACGTCTCACTTCCCTTCAAAACTCCCACCTTTGTCTAGAAGGGTTTTCCTTTCTGGTTCCTCTTTGCGAGTGCGTGCGCGAAGGCAACCTTGGGAAGTTTCCTCCCGCCTTTATTTCACTTTCCTGGCTCTGTATTGGCTGCCCTGGGGTTATTCATCGATTTCCCGGATGTCTTCATCTTTGGCAGCTGCTACCTCATTTTAG
Organism: Alligator sinensis; assembly: GCF_000455745.1. Taxonomy (NCBI): domain Eukaryota; kingdom Metazoa; phylum Chordata; order Crocodylia; family Alligatoridae; genus Alligator; species Alligator sinensis. Next base: position 455,845 of record NW_005842930.1, read on the forward strand.
TAACCGCGTCACGGCTGTGGCGCTGTTACACACCTCCTCCTTCAGTTACGTAGTCCACCTGTTTCCTGGATTTGTTGTCGTGAAGATTCTCTCTCTTCCCTGTTCCCCAAGTCATTGAAATCATTGTATCGACTCAAGTGGGGCTTCTCTTCTTCCGTTTTATCCCATTCATTTCGTTTTCCCAGTCTTTTGTTCCTGTTTGAAGATCCGTCCTTGGTGTATGTTTTTCTGGTGTCCCATCTGTATTGTTATCTTTTTCCCTCCGGATCACCTCCTGGATGTGATAGGAGGCCTACGTTTCTGTTCCTTTTCCCTGCTCAGTGTTCCACTTAAAAAAAGAAAGGTTGTAAGGCTAATGGCCATCTCATAAGCCTAGCATTATTTAATTTGGCAGTTCTTAACCATCGCAGGGGGGCATGATCTGTGATAAACATAAACTTCCGTCCTAACAAATAATATTGAAATAATTCTATGGCCCAGCGAACCGCCAGGCATTCTCTTTCTATAGTGGAGTATTGTGTCTCTGCTGGTTTAAGTTTCTGGCTTGCAAAAGCTACCGGTCTCTCTATTCCTTGATCTTTTTGGAACAATATCGCCCCTAGTGCAACTGCCGAGGGAGGCATCGGTTTGAAGGCAGAAGGTCTTCTCAAAATCTGGGGTGTATAGGACGGGGTGTTGCCCAAGGCTTCTTTTAGTTGGCCAAAGGCTTGTATAGCCCCTGGGTTCCAGGCTATCGGGTTGCATCGTCCTTTTGTCAACTCGGTTAAAGGGGTGGCCTTCTATGAGAAGTCTGGGATGAATCGTCGATAATAATTGGCAAATCCCAGAAATGACCTAAGCTGTTTTAACATTTTCGGAAGAGGTTGTCGTTTTATGGCCGCCACTTTTTCCATTACGGGTTTTATAGTTCCTTGACCCACCATGAACCCCAGGTATTGGGTCTCGTGTTTTCCCAACACACATTTTCGCGGATTTGCCGTCAGACCCGCCCGACGTAGGCTGTTCAGTACTTGTCTAAGATGTTTACAGTGTATCTCCCAGCTGGGGGAGAATATAATAATATCATCGATGTAAGCCGCGGCATATTCTTGGTGCGGGGCCAGGATGCGTTCCATGAGTCGTTGAAAGGATACCTCTGCTCCATGTAATCCAAATGACATTCTCCTAAATTGAAATAGCCGACATGGGGTCCCAAACGCTGTCTTCTCTTTGTCCCCTTCCGCCATGGGGATCTGCCTATAACCCTTTGTAAGGTCCAAAGTGGATATAAACCGTGCCTGCCCGAATTTCTCAAGCATATCGTCCACCTGGGCCATCGGGAAGGTTTCAAATCTCGCTATTTCATTTAGCCTTCGATAATCCACACACGGTCGTATAGATCCATCTGGTTTGGGTACCACTACTACTGGGCTTCTCCAGGGGCTTTGGGACTCTTCGATTATCCCTCTTTCCTGCATTTGCTTGATCTCCTGGTGGACCACTGGCCATAAGTGGGGCGGTAATCTCCGCCAATGATCCCTTATTATTCTTCCCAGAGGGGTAACAATGTAATGACAGACTCCTTTTGCTTCCCCCGGTATCTCCTTAAACACATTTTGAAACTCCCTGATTAGGGCTTTCACCTTGGCCTGTCGGCCAATTGGTCGTCTACTTGGGGTGCCTCCAGGGTTCCCATTAGGCGCCTCACTGTAGTAGCCTCTTCTTCTTCTTCTTCTCCCTCCTGTTTTACCAGCCATCCTTCCCCTCATTGCCATTTCCTTAGGAGATTGATATGGTATATTTGCTTACGGCGCGTAGGATTGGTACGTAGTACCTCATAGTTCACCAGCCCCGTTCATCTGGTTACTTGGAAGGGTCCTTGCCATCAAGCCATCAATTTATGAGTACTGTCAGGCAGTAGTACTACCACCCAGTATCCTATTTGTAATTCCCTCTCCATGGCCCTCGCATCATACTGTTGCTGTTGCCTTTCCTGACTCTGGCTAAGATGTCTTTGGGCAATTTCCACCACTTTCTGCAATCTTTCTCGGAACTCTCCTATTACCTGAGTTTGAGGTTCCTCCCTCTGTGTTTGAGTCCATCCTTCATATACTAGGTCGAGCAAGCCCCAAGGGCTGTGTCCATAGACTAGCTCAAATGGGGCAAATCCCGTTGAGGCCTGAGGAGCCTCCCTTATTGCAAATAGTAACGGTGGTAAAAGTGCGTCCCACTCCCAGGCGTCCCCCTGAATGCAGGCTTTAAGCATCCCTTTAAGTGTACGGTTAAACCGTTCAACAAGCCCATTTGTTTGGGGGTGATATACCGAGGTGCATAATTGATCTCTTCTCAGGACCTTGCACACTCCCTTTAAGATTTTCGACATGAAATTCTTCCCTTGATCTGTTCGGATCTCACGGGGAATTCCTACCCAGGCTATCCATCGTAGTAGGGCTGTTACTATCGCTGGGGCCATCACGGACCTTAGAGGGATTGCCTCCGGGAATCTTGTTGCATAATCTATGATTACCAGAACGAATTGGTATCCCGTCTTCCTGTGCGGGAAAGGCCCCGCGATGTCCAAGGCTATTCGATCAAATGACTGGGAAATCAAAGGCATGGGGATCAGTGGCACTCAGGCTGGCCTTACCCCACCCCATCCTCTGGCATTCAGGACACTCAGCGCAAAACTTCTTGGTCATTTTAAAAATTCCAGGCCAGAAAACCTGACGTTTGAAATGGGCCTCCGTCTTATCGCACCCCAGATGCCCCCCCATGGGTAAGGTGTGGGCGACCCGCAGTAAGCCCTCCCAGTTTCTTCGGGGTACCAGGACCTGTGCTCTCTCGCCTCCCTCTTCCAAATCTTCTACTTTATAGAGCAGACCCCTCCTTACCTCATATCGTGGGTTCTGGGGGGGTTTCGGTGTGGGTCCGGCTCCTCTCATGGCTTCTTTCTCCTGGGGTTTTCCCAGATTCTGAAACAAGGGGTCTTGTCGTTGTTCTTGACGGAAATTCCCCCTTTCTATCAGCTGGTTGATCTCTAATTCTTCCTCCTCGTCCCCAAAATACAGTTCCCGGGGTTTCCTCTCCCAGGTCCCCGAGCTATCTGTTATCTGTTGGCGGACCACCTCTCTCAGGTGAGGCCAGTCCAACCCTAGCAGCATCGGGCAGGGGAGAGTCTTGGTTAGCCCCACCAACATCTCCTCTGTTCTCCCCAACACAGAGAGCTCCAGCCTCCTCCTGGGGTAGGTATATACCGTCCCATGCATACATACCATGGAAACTGGTGTACTCGGGGCCCCTAAGTGCGGAGGTACCAAATTGCCACGGACCATGGACTGGGAGCATCCCGTGTCTATTATCGCCGGAATGATGGTATTGCCCATACGGACCTCTACCACCGGTTTCTTCTGGCCAGTCTCTTGATGCCGCCCGAAGCTGCAATCCATTTTCTCATCATGTCCCTCCACCCGGGAAGACAACTCATGGGTAGTTCTGGGGCAAAACCGTGAGATGTGGCCCCTTTCTCCGCAATGATAGCAGATCACCTCTGGGGTATTCCCTGGGCGATTTTCCTTGTGGGTCGTCTCCACCCTTCTAACAGGTACTGCTAGGCTGGTTGGTTTATGGGAGGCTGGTGATCCTCCCCCCTCTCTTTCTTGGGGTTCTCTCCTTCCCCTTAAGCTATTGTGTAGTCTTCTGCCAGATGAAGTGCCTCCTCCACGGTCTTTGGTCGGTGACGTTGCACCCACCTTTGGGTGTTACCCGTCAGGTCCGTTAGGAACTGTTTCAGCACTATCTGGTCCACTAGCTCCTTCACCGTGTGTTCCTCTGGCTGTAGCCATTGCTCTGCGAGGTCCCGCAGTCTCTGCACTAAGAGCCGGGGCCGGCTGGATTCAAGCCCCTTCTTGGCCCGAAATTTGTTTCGGTATGTTTCCGGGGAAATTTCCAATCGGTAAAGGATGGCTGTTTTTACCTTGGAATAGTCCCGGGCCTCTGTTCGGTTAAGGGCTTGATATGCCGCCTGCGCTGGACCAATCAGGAGTGGGCCCAACTTAGCAGACCAGCTCCCTGGATCCCACTTTACCACCATTGCGGCTCTCTCAAATGCCTCGAGGTAGGCCTCCATTTCATCTTCTTTGGTCATCCAGGGAAATCCGGTCATGCCTCCTTCTCTTGGCCGGAAAGTGTATTGCTCCACGAGTTTTTCGCAGAGGTCTTGCTGTCTTGCCCACAGTTGTATCTGGGCCTCCGCCTCTTGCACCCAAATCCTTATCATTTCCTCCAGTTGAGCCTGCTGGCCTTGTAGGAGGTGCACAGTAAGGGTATGAGCCTGCTGTCAGGTTGTAGGCTCTTGCATATCCATGGACTCTGTTTTGGTCCCCTGCAGTTCCCGGCCAACGCACCACTGTCATCGAGTGTCCGTCCTGGGTACCCCTTTCTCTGATAGCTCCCCCAATTCCCACCTGCCACGACTTGATCTAAATACAATTTTTGGGGGGAAGGAACAGTTGTTAGATACCAGTACCCCCGGTAATGAACACACGGGTCAGGTCTTAATTATAAGTGCTTTATTAAAGTTAGTTGGGCTCTCTCTCTTTCTCTTTAAACATGAATCCCCCGGGGTTGCCGCGGGGTTCTCAGGGTCTGCCATCTGGGTGTCACGCAGGGCTACTGGTTGGCTTGTCACCCCATAATCAGCCGCTAACAAGGCAATTAACGGCTGGTTAATGCCGATATCAGGATTCCCTGGCTGCGGCTTGTGCCGGCTTGCGAAGTGCGGCTTCATCAATTTCCTTTCCTTTCACTTTCTGGTGTCTCGGCTTCCCCTTCACCCTCCGGAGCAAGATCGGGGTTACAGGGGTTACCAGCAATGTCGGGGCTTCTTCACCCTTTTCCCTGTCTGCCTCTTCCTTCCTATTCTCCCCCTCGTTCAGGGAATCCCCACACTAAGCCCTCAGAGCTGTGGGGGAGCTTCTGTGCCACCGCTCCATTTATAACTCACCGCTAAGGCTGTCTTCTCCAGGTAGGACGCAATCCGGGGAAGGACGTCTCACTTCCCTTCAAAACTCCCACCTTTGTCTAGGAGGGTTGTCCCTTCTGGTTCCTCTTTGCGAGTGTGTGCCCGAAGGCAACCTTGGGAAGTTTCCTCTCGCCTTTATTTCACTTTTCTTGCTCTGTATTGGCTGCTCTGGGGTTATTTGTCAATTTCCTGGATGTCTTTATCTCTGGCAGCTGCTCCCTCATTTTAGTAACCGTGTCGCGGCTGCGGCACTGTTACTGCCATCTTCAATAAGCTCGGGCAATTGGTTAGGGTGGGACTGATGGGTAATAGCATCTGTGAGATGGGGGTCCAAGAAGGGTAGGAGTTCCTCAAGGGACTGATCCTACAGGCACAGAGGAACACCATCCCAATACATGCAAAGGGAGGCAAAAGGGTTAACAAACCTTTTTGGCTGAGCAGGGAAATCCAGGACAGCCTTCAGAGGAAAAAAAGAGTCGTAGAAGCTGTGGAAGCAGGGAGCAGCCACCAAGGAGGAGTATACCTACTTGGCTCATGCTTGCAGGGAAGCAGTGAGAAAGGCCAAAGCAGATACAGAACTCAAGTTGGCAACAAAGATTAAGGATATCAAGAAGTCCTTCTTTAAGTATGTAGGGAGCAGAAAGAAGGTGCAGGGTAACCTAGGGCCACTACAGAATGGACTAGGGCAACTCGTAACTGATAGGATGGAAAAAGCAGAGCTCTTAAATAATTTGTTTGCCTCTGTTTTCCTGGACACGGATGCAATTGCACTTCCCAATGAGTCTTTATTCTGCAGTGAGAGTAATACCAATCCACTAATGGTCTGCACTAACCTAGTGAAGGGACACTTGGATGGGTTGGATGTATTTAAGTTGGCAGGCCCCAATGATCTACACCCAAGGGTACCAAAAGAATTAGCCGATGACAGAGCAGAACCACTGGCACAGCTGTTTGAGTGCTCATGGCACTTGGAACAGGGCTGGGAGGACTGGAAAAGGGCCAGTGTGGTCCCTATCTTCAAGAAGGGAAGGAAGGAGGACCCAGGTAATTATAGGCCAGTTAGCCTTACCTCTATTCTCAGCAAGATCTTAAAAAAAATCATAAAGGACCACATTTGCAGGGGGCCAGTGGGTAACACAATGGTAAGGGGCAACCAGCATGGGTATAGCAGGCATATCCTTCCTGACCAACCTGGTCTCTTTTTATGACCAGGTCACAAGGTGCTTAGATGCAGGCGAGGAAGTAGCTGTGATGTGGATTTTTTCACAGTAAGGTGGGTGAAAAACTGGTTTATGGGATGCACCCAGAGAGTGGTGGTGGATGAGTCAGTTTCTCCGTGGAGGGATGTGGGCTGTGGTATCCCCCAAGGCTCTGTCCTTAGACCAGTGCTGCTCAATATCTTCATCAGCAATTTGGACAAAGGTGTTGAAAGCACCGTGTCCAAATTCACACTAACCTATGGGGCATAGTAAACACACTGGAGGGCAGAGAGCTAATTCAGGCAGATTTGGACAGACTGGGGAAGTGGGCAGATCAGAATAGGATGCAATTCAACAAGGGTAAATGCAAGGTGTTGCATCTGGTGATGCAAGAATCTCCAACACACCTATAGACTAGGGGGGGTACCATTCTGAGCACCACAACAGTGGAAAGAGATCTCAGAGTCCTGGTTGATGCCAATGTTGCCAGTGTGACGAGGTAATAAGCAAGGCTAACCACGCTCTTTCTTGCATCAGCAGGAGTATCATGAACAGGTCTAGGGAAGTGAGAATTTCCCTCTATGCAGCATTTGTGATGCTACAGATGGAGTACTGCATCCAGTTTTGGGTGCCACACTTCAAGAGGGATGTGGATAACTTTGAGAGGGTTCAGAGGAGGGCTACTCATATGGTTGAGGGCCTGCAGGTAAGATTCTATGAAGACAGACTGAGGAATCTGAATCTCTTTAGCCTCTGCAAGAGAAGACTGAAAGGCAACCTTGTGGCTGCCTACAAACTCATCAGGGGGGCCAGCAGGGAGTAGGGGATACTGTTTACCAGGGTGCTCATCGGGCTTACCAGGAATTATGGCCACAAAGTAAAGGAGAAGAGATTTAGATTGGACATAAGGCAGAAATTCCTTATGGTGAGGGTTGGCGAAATATGGAATGGGCTTCCAAGGGAGGTGGTGCTTTCCCCTACCCTGGAGGTGTTCAAGAGAAGATTAGACAGGCATCTGGTTGGGGTTACCTGACCCCAGCCATAGGAAAGGCAGGCAGGTTCCTCCAAAAAAAAAACAACAAAAAAGTGGGCCCCTCACTTTTAATGCAATTAAAAACACCATTTCAATTTAGGGAGAAGTAAACCCTCATCACGTGCACAAGCAGCCATAGAAAATCTGTATCTTAAACAATTATCTGTCCTAATTATTAATAGTTATTATTTTGGTGGGAGAAGGAGGAATTAACAGATAGCATTTCCAAGTTTCAAAACTGTAATTTTATCATGATATTTACCTGATGTCATCCTTTTCTTTCCAGTCAGAAAGACATATACTCTACGGAGGTTCATTTTCTTTCACACAACCTGTTGCATTTTTTATCATAAGGAAAGTATTAATTCTACCAAATCACTACCAAGATCAATCAGAAAGGACTGATCTGTTAATTTACCTTGACTTCTAGCATTTATCTGAATCTCTTATGCAGAAATTAAAATATGCATCAGCTTTGAATAGCATTATTAGAAGCATACAACTGAATATAAAGCTGAAGTGAAAGATGTGGTTCTCCGTGTATTAGGCGGAACAATCTGTAGTCTTAATGTAATAAACAGGGGTCCTGCTTTTCTCTGATTTTTATAAAAGTAACCCCAAATCTATATTTTTTCCATGACTAAAATGAAACATAGCTATATCTATATATATCTATAGATATATAGATCCATATATATATATCTATATAGTGGTGTTTCATTTAAATCACAGAAAAAAATGTGGATTTGGGGTTACTTTTTTTTAACCAAAAATTGGGGATTGTTTTTTAATCAGAGAAAACCAAGATCCCTGATAACCAGGCATCTTAATGGCTGTGCAGTTGCTGTTATTACATGAACAAAGTTATCCCACAACTGCAAGTACAATTTTATATGCCATATGGGGCTTCTGCCTTTTTGAATATTAGTACTATTTAGATGCCTCACAAAGTAAATTTTTGTATTCTGTTAAACAAATGCCAATGCGCACCAGAAATCAGTTAGCATTTGCAACATAAGATTTTAGCTGACCTTTGGCTTCAACAGAGATTAACCAATAAATCATATTCAAAAGGTGGGTGCCACTCTCAGAGTGCCACATGACACTAATGTTTATTTTTATTGCTTCCTTTTACCCTGTCAAGTTGTAATTATTAATGATCTAGGTCTATAAAAACTCTTATGCTCATGCTTATTTAACTGCTTCATATCTGTTCTAAAAGCAGAAGTTGCTGCATCTTTCTCTTGCTTTCTGACTTCCTTTTCTCCCAGAAGCCATCAATTTCTTTATGAAACCCCTCCCCTGCAAATTATCGTAAAAATAGTGACAAAATGTGTTTATTTTTTTTTATAATCACCCCACAACTACTCTGACTTAAGGATTTGTTAAGTATTCTGTCAAAACAGGTTTTTTTAATACAATGTACGGATTACCTTTACTTGTTTGTTTGGCATGAAGAGTGTTTTATTCTATGGCTATTATTTATTTATTATATGCACATCTTAGTATGCTTAGGACTGTACTAACCTAGAGGAACACACAGCTCTCACCCCAAGGTTTTTACATTTTAAATGAGACACAAACAACATAATTCTAATATGCATGATGCGTTAAGTTTAGGATAAGTCTTCAAGCTGTCTGAATATATTTTGGCAATTCTGGATGCTCCTATAGCATACACTGGTTGGCTTAAACATTGGTCTTCTGAGCTTAGATGAAAATATTTGCTTGTGCTAAAATTTGAAGTCCAAATGTAATTGAGCAAATATGTATGTATGAAATAAAATAATTATATTTTTTTTCTGTCAGTGATTGATGTAATAGTGAATAAATCCTTACATTGAACTGATAATAAATAATATAAATATTCTAAATATATGATGCATTCAATGCTGCATGTGGAAAACAAAGAGAAATACTACAATTCTGATGTGTGCTGCTCTATATTCAAGGGAGACCCTGTTTGCTAGCTTGGGCCCCTTTCCCAATGGATCAAAAACATCCTTGTTGTTCTTCACGTTTTATGCAATAAATTTCCTTTGTTTTATTTTTGGAGGGTATTCACACAGGCATTCTGGACAATACCATTTTGGCAGAGGATTAAATGGAACATGAAGCTGAGTGTGTCTACACAAGTAACCTAATATACTGTGCAGTAAAGCATCAGTATGTAAACATGCACAAGAGCTACTGCACAATAGATTAGCTTACTGCATGGTTTTCTACTACCTATAAATACATGTAGTAGATTTACCATGCCGTAGTTATTGCACAGTAGCAAATGGTTACATAGCTAACCAGGAGCTAATTGCTTCTGGTCAACCCAGGCAACAGGGGGCAGGAGAACCCTCCTCTCCCACATGCAGCTGCCTGCTTCCCAGCTATCCTCTTCGCCAGGAAGCTGCCTGCTGCCAGGACTGACTCCAGTCTTGGAGCCCAGGCAGGGACAATGTCCCCTTGTCCGTGCTTCAGGCATCTATGAGATCAGAGCTGGGGCCAGGAGCTCTGTCCTGTGGGAGCAAGGGAACATTGGCCGGGATGTACTCAGGGCAGATGGCAGTGCCACTGGGAGGTGGGTTGGGGGGGCCATGGCAAATTTAGGAGTGGCTGCAGCCCCCTCCACATAGCCCCACTCCTGTATACCCCCGTGGTAAGGGAGGGAGTGAGCAGCAGTAGGGCCAGGCACTGCACAATTGGGTAGAGCCTGGGACTGAATCACACGCATTCCAGGAGGGCATGGGAGGCACATGCTCAAGTATCTGCAAACAGGGTAGGCTGGGGCCAAGGTAGTGCCAGGGTCTTCCTGGTGGGGGATTGGGCCAGGCTGTTCTCAGGGAAGGTGGCACTGGCACAGCTGGAGGGG
>NW_005842930.1:465948-467145 GCF_000455745.1 Alligator sinensis
CGGGAGTTTTAGCCACTCGAGAATTCACCATAGCCCCTCAACCCCCCCTCCCAGTACTGCCACCATGTGTTCCTGCCCCCCCCGCTGGGAAAAAGCTCAGTGCAGCCCCTGCCCCTGCCCACCTCGCACCACCCCTCATGCCCAGGATGTGTGTAGTGGCAGGGCTGGGAAGGGGGGGGAAATGGAGGAGAACGTGTATGCAGTGGCTGTCGCCACCACAATCACCTGCCACTGAATATTAGCTGAGGGTACAATCAGGAGGGCAAGCTGGAGCGGGGAGCGGGGAGGCATTGTGACATGCCATGTAAGGCTGGCAGCACCCAGCACCCCTCCTCTCCCCCAGGTAAGAGGCAAATGCACTGGGGGAGATGCTACTGTCGCTGTGCCCCAGGGCGCTCTCTGTCCCTGCCCACCCACCCGTGTGTACCCCCTATGACCTTTCTAAGTACCCCTGGGGGTATGCGTACCCCCAGTTGACAACTCCTGCTGTAAGCTTTTTTTGCATGAATTGCATGTGTAGTTTCATAGTTTCATAGTTTTAGGGTCGGAAGGGACCTAATAGATCTTCTAGCCCGACCCCCCGCCAGGGCGGGAGAACAACAAAAAACCCTAAAAACAAAAACGGGACTCAAATGAGTCCAGCCAGGTAGGCATCCAGCCTCTTCTTAAAGACCCCCAGGGTAGGGGCCAGCACCACCTCCCTTGGAAGTTGGTTCCAGATCCTAGCCGCCCTAACTGTGAAGTAGTTTTTTCGGATGTCCAATCTGTACCTCCTCTCCATCAACTTGTGCCCATTACTCCTTGTTATGCCAGCGGGGGCTAGGGGAAACAGCGTCTCCCCCAAACCCTTCTGGTTCCCCCTAGTGAGTTTATAGACGGTCACCAGGTCCCCCCTCAGCCTTCTCTTGTGGAGGCTGAATAGGTTCAGGTCCCACAGTCTCTCACTGTAGGGTCTGCCCTGTTGTCCCCGGATCATGCGGGTGGCCCTCCTCTGGACCCTCTCCATGTTGTCCACATCCCTCCTGTGTTACCAAATCTGCCCATTACTTTGGGGTGTGCTCATTTATTAGGGATAGTTTCTAGGGTCTTGGTGATTCTGTCAATGTGCTGCTTGTGTTACTATACGGAGCTGTATTTCTCCCTTCTGCAAGCCCTGACCCCCAGTGGAGCTATCTTGCAGGACTCAATCTCAATGGG
>NW_005842930.1:468305-478202 GCF_000455745.1 Alligator sinensis
CTTATTATAGTTTCATAGTTTCATAGTTTTAGGGTTGGAAGGGACCTAATAGATCTTCTAGCCCGACCCCCCGCCAGGGCGGGAGAACAACCCAAAAACACAAACAAAACCACTCACCCTAAAAACAAAAACGGGACTCAAATGAGTCCAGCCAGGTAAGTATCCAGCCTCTTCTTAAAGATCCCCAGGGTAGGGGCCAGCACCACCTCCCTTGGAAGTTGGTTCCAGCTCCTAGCCGCCCTGACTGTGAAGTAGTTTTTTCGGATGTCCAATCTGTACCTCCTCTCCATCAACTTGTGCCCATTATTCCTTGTTATGCCAGCAGGGGCTAGGGGAAACAGCGTCTCCCCCAAACCCTTCTGGTTCCCCCTAGTGAGTTTATAGACGGTCACCAGGTCCCCCCTCAGCCTTCTCTTGTGGAGGCTGAATAGGTTCAAGTCCCGCAGTCTCTCACTGTAGGGTCTGCCCTGTTGTCCCCGGATCATGCGGGTGGCCCTCCTCTGGACCCTCTCCATGTTGTCCACATCCCTCCTGAAATGGGGCGCACAGAACTGGACACAATACTCCAGCTGCGGCCTGACCAGCGTCGCATAGAGGGGGAGGATCACCTCCCTGGCTCTACTCGAGATGCACCTGTGGATGCACGACAAGGTCCGGTTAGCCCTGCCAACCATGACCTCGCATTGTCGGCCCATGTTCATCTTGGAGTCAATAATGACACCAAGATCCCTTTCCGCCTCCGTGCTCTCAAGTAGGGAGCTCCCCATCTTATAAGTGTGCTGCTGGTTCCTACTACCCAAGTGCAGCACCCTGCACTTGTCCGTATTGAAACGCATCCTGTTCCTGTCTGCCCACCCCTGTAACCTATCCAGATCCTTCTGCAATCTCTCTCTCCCTGCTAGCGTGCTCACCTCCCCCCAAATTTTGGTGTCATCAGCGAATTTAAACAGGTTGCTCTCCACCCCAACATCAAGATCGCTGATGAAGACATTGAACAGCGCAGGGCCCAGGACCGAGCCCTGAGGGACTCCACTACCCACCTCCCCCCAAGTCGAATATGATCCATCCACCACCACCCTCTGAGTGCGACCCTTCAGCCAATCTGCAATCCATCTGACCGTGTAGGCATCTATGCCACAGTCGCCTAGTTTATTAATTAGGATGGGGTGAGAGACGGTGTCAAAGGCCTTGCTGAAGTCCAGAAAGACTACATCCACCGCGACACCTGCATCCATGGCCTTTGTGACCTGATCATAAAAGGCAATCAGGTTGGTCTGACATGATCTCCCCCTAATAAATCCATGCTGATTGCCCCTGAGCATCATCTCGGATGCCGGCCCATCACAAATGTGCTCCTTGATGATCTTCTCAAAGAGCTTCCCCAGGATTGAGGTAAGACTGACGGGCCTATAATTGCCCGGGTCCTCCCTTTTCCCTTTTTTGAAGATGGGGACCACATTAGCTACCTTCCAATCGTCTGGCACCTGGCCCAAGCACCACGATCGCTCGTAGAGCCGTGCCAGGGGCCCTGCAATAACCCCAGCCAGCTCCCTCAGCACCCTGGGGTGGAGAGCATCCGGACCCGCTGACTTGAACGCGTCCAGCCCCTCCAGAAGCTCTCTAACCCGGTCCTCCCCAACCTGAGGTCTGAAGGCGATCCCCTCGCGTCCGGCTTCTATCACAGCAGGGAAGTCCCGGTCCCTGCACAAGAAAACGGAGGTGAAGAATTGGTTAAAGAGGTCCGCTTTATCCTCTGACGCAACCACCAGATTGCCCCGCATATCCTGCAGGGGCCCCACATTACCCGGCGCCTTCTTCATCCTCCCAATATATTTGAAAAAGGACTTTTTGTTATCCTTAATCCTGGACGCTAATCCGAGCTCTATCTCCGCCTTGGCCTTCCTAACAGCCCGCCTGCAGGCCCGAGCAGAGGAGGTATACTCCTCTTTGGAGATTACACCCCCCTTCCACCGGGCGTACGCCACCCTTTTGGCAAGCAGGCATTCCCGGACACCCTTGGTGAGCCAGGGGGGCTTTTGGACACTCCTGCCCGCCTTGCTTCTTGTCGGGATGGACACCCCTTGGGCCCCGAGTATCGTTTCCTTAAGGAACGACCACTCCTCTTGGACGCTGAGTTCCTCTGCCCTCAAGGACCCCAGTTCCTCTCCCACTAATCTCCTCATCTCACTGAAGTTGGCCCTCCTGAAGTCTAGGGCCACCACCTTGCTGTGGGCCCTTGACACTCTACGCTGGATGGTGAATTCCAGCACGCGATGATCACTATTGCCCAGGTGGTCAAGAACCTGGAGGCCTCTTACCAGGTCGTCGCCTGCGGCCAGGACCAGGTCCAGCAGGGCATCTCCTCTGGTGGGACTGTGCACCTCCTGAATCAAGTGGAGGTCCTGCAACTCGGCCAAGAACCTCCTGGAGCGGTCCATCCCGGCTGACTGCTCCTCCCAGCATATGTCCGGGTAATTAAAATTGCCCATGACAACTACATCCCTTGCTTTTAGTGTCTCCGCAAGCTGGCCTGAAAATTCCCTGTCCAGCTCCTCCACTTGATTGGGGGGTCTGTAATAGACCCCCACCATCAAATCCCTCTCGCCTTGCCCCCCCTGGATCTTGACCCAGAGCACTTCAGCTTGCCCTTCCCCTGACCCCATTCTGCTGGCAGATGATGTGTAGTGCTCCTTGACATAGAGTGCCACCCCCCCACCTTTCCTGCCTTCTCTATCCCGCCTGTACAGCCTATAGCCCCTAATGTTAACTGCCCAGTCATGGGACGAGTCCCACCATGTCTCTGTTAACCCTACGACATCTGGATTTGAACTAGCTATTCTGAGGGCGAGTTCCTCCTGTTTGTTCCCCATGCTCACTGTGTGTAAGTATCTGGGTAGCTGCCATTTAGCAAAGTTTCTTCTGGCAACTGCTCTTAGAAAAACAGTGTATATATTTGTGCACATGTACTTGCAGAGGGAAACACTTGTTTCCTCATATTTAATTTGGGTTCAGTACCCAAAGGCTCTTCAGTACAGGTTTTTTATGACAGAGGGTACTAAAGTCTATTCCTCATTTTCATCTGGGTTAAAAAACAATGAAGTAGCACAACCAGAAACTCTAAGAAGCTTTTTAAAAAGATAGGCCTGCTGAGATAAAGAACAATACTATATAATGTAAATAACATACCTGGGAGGGACATTAATACATCCAGGCATCCAGATTAGTTGAAAGTGAGGTTGAAAGACAACAAAGCACAAAGATTCCTTGGGAATGTGAACTATGTAGGTATTTTTGTTTAGTAAAACCTAGCAGCCTAGACTGACAGCTTTAGAGTACTACTGTACAAAGATTTCTTATTGAGACAATTCAAAGCCACCTCCTCTAATTGAGCCTATTTGTTCAACTTTTGTCAGCTCCCTTGATGCATGAGTGAGTGGCTGAAAAAAAATATGCCTTCATATATGGAATGTGTATAGTTGCTGAAATTGACCACAAACCACTATTACCATAGCCAAAAAAACACACCAAAAATAAACAAAAAACCCTCTGATAATGCCCATCTTTCCAATATAGAAGTTATTATATTTTCATCTACAAATGCATTCTTAAATTGAATACAAACCTGAGAATAAGGGCAGATCCAGGCGGAGTGCAGTGATGCAGCCACACCTCCTTTCAATTCTTCCTCCCAGTTGCGTAAGTAAGGGTCAGCAACTAAGGCACAAGCCTTGGCCATTCAATAAAGGGGGGATTGGAATGGAGGCAGGGAGTTTGAAGCTCCAGTAGCATGGAGTTGAGTCAGGAGTCTCTTCAGTAGTTTCCCAAGTCCAATCCCTGCAGACAGTGCTACTGCAAGGGGAGGTTTCAGGTGTCACTGCAAAGAATAGGTCGACCATCCCCTGGCTCTGCAGGTACCTCTGCAGGGATTTGGATCCTTGCTTGCCATATAAAATTATGGTGGTTGTATGGCCAGGGGAGGTGACACCTCCCTTACAGGACATCCTGACCCTGCACAGCCAGAGCCTCAAGTCCCAACACCTCCCACCCATACACATTTCCATCCCAGTGCTCCAAACCAGTGTCCTAGGGCTAAAAACCTATCAGGTACAAATCTGCTCCTCAGAACACAAGCTCTGCCACATCATCTATATCCCCCTTTCTAAAATCCTACATCCACTAGTTCTTGGGAGAGCTAAGGTAATGGTAAATGACCTTCTTAGAGCAGTAGTGCTCAACTTATTCAGCCTTCCAGGGTAGGTGAATGGTGGAAATCCATGGACTTGATCATGCATGTGCCAGTCTGAAACCATATGTGTAAATTTGGCTGCATCTTGCCCAATCCTGCAGGCCCAAATCCAGACACAGAGGACACATCTACACATGTGCATTTACTGTGCAGTAACCAAAATAACTGCACAGTATGGGCATGCATCTCCATATGCACACCTGTATTGCACAGTAAATATGGTGACTTATGCCAACTTGAGCATAAATTTGATACCTGTATCATGCAGGTATCAAATTAAGACTTATTAGTTACTGCCCAGTAATGCACATGTGGACAATTTACTGTGTGTGGACTGACTTGGGACTAATTTTACTCTCAAGTCAGCCCACACACAGCATTAATGTGCTTAATGCCTACACATGTAAATGCCTACACATGTAAATGCCGGCCTATTCCCACTTACTGCACAGTAATTTACTGCTCAGTAAATTTAAGCCAATGTAAATGCCCAGAGAAACCCTAAGCACCATCCCAACCATACATTGGCCCAATCTAGGGTACAGAGCTGTGTCCCTAGGTCCAGAAATTTGGTAGCAGGGAGGCGTAAGTTAACACTTTCACCGCTCTCCTGGTGCCAAGTTTCCAGACTCATCGGGAGAGTTGGATTTGACCCAAGGGCTAGATCTGGCCCAAGTGCTAGAGATTAAGCACAATTATCTTCGAACATTTGATACAAATTCGTTAAAGTCTAGAGATAGATTATGTACATATCAGTACAGAAACTAATTACCACAGAAAGTAATTAGGACAGGTTAACTGGAATGTCAAATTCTTAGCCCAATTATAAATTAAAAGAACAATTCTTAATACTAGGTGGATTTTTTAAAGACACCAGTTGGTGATTCTTATATTAAAAAGGACACAAGAAATACATTTAAGGGTTGACAATTTTAAGACAAGTGGTTGACATATTTTCATATTAGCTTCAAATAAATGGCAGCATTGAGAAAGTGTGATCTAGCTGAAAACACAAGTCAAATGATAAAAAAGCTCTTGTTTGTGGGGGAAGGGACTGAACTCTGGTGCAAAATGGGTGTGATTTTGTTTTTAAATGACCTGAAGAAGGGGTGCTTTCTGTCCAGAATCCTATCCAACATCTCTCCCAACTGGTCAAATAAAATATATTTGGGGGAGGGAAAACACCACAAATAAACAAAGAAAAAATCTTTCTTCTCATACTTCCCCCAGACCAACACAGCTACAACTACTCTCCAACCCTACTATAAAGGTGTTTATGTTGACTGGAAACAATGTATTTACTCTAAACTATTACTCTTATTTCCATGAAGAAGCTTTTCTAAGAGAAATTAAAACTTAACAGATCATGGTGCATGTCAAATTCTTGTCAGCAATGGAAAACCTGACACTTTAGTTTCTCACAGTGGGATACAATTTACTGGACATGAGTTTAAGCAGTTTTAATTGAAAATTGATTTAGACAAATTGTGGGATTCATTGTTCCCACTCAAACAAGTCAATAGGAAAAAGTTTCAGAATAATAAAGAAATAATAAAACACCTACATGAAAAGACCAAAGGGCCAGACTGTTATGTATTTAGCACAGTTAAATTACAGAACACTATCGGTGAAAGCTAGGTTGTCACCTGCTGCCAGTTAGTTAAAAACAGACTGAAAACAAAAATACTTGCACTGACAGAATTGCTGTCAGGGTCACTTTTATTTGAAAGTAAATAAAAAGACAGATCAGGAAAAGCAGAACAACACCCCATTGATAAGATTTGGGGTCCCAGGAGCTGTCACCACTTCATGAAAATGACACTGGGGGGTCCCAAGAGGTTGCCTTTCCATTGTCACAGACTAGGTATGCCACTGTCACGGAATAAGGAGGTACATCCTTTTTTTGCTTTTCAAAATCCCAGAAGGTAAGAAAAAATGGGGCACTTAGTCTGCCATTTTATGTGAGAGAATCTGATTCTGACAGGAGAGACAGCAGGTTGAGATGATGGGGCTTCAAGACATGGATAACCAGAATGACTGTACAAGCAGAAGTGTAGGGTACCTTAAAGGCTAAGACTGTCAGTAAGTTAAGTTCTAAGTGTTTGTAACAGAATGTTATGTAAATGCTATCTTTTCAAGGACAATGTATTTAAGAGTTAAACTTTCCAGAAATAGTCTGGTGCACTCTGAAGTTCTTGTTGGTGCACAATTACTTGGAAGCCGACACAGAATAAAGTAAATCTCTTGCATGTATCTTTAGAACTGCATAATTGCTGAACACAACGCAAGTAATGGAACATTTCTTTCCACGGTACAATTTTAGTTGACAAAACACTATTATAAGCTGTGGTTGCCAGCAGTAGTATTGCATCAAAAACACATATTTGGTTGATTTTGTACCATGATGAGTGATTTTTATTCCATTTGTGGATGCATCCAGATATACTTGAATTATTAGTTTCTTTTAGCTACATCTTTTCCAGTTACGTGTTGCAAAGCTGTTTAGATGTATAGGTATGTTACAATTTTGCTTGTTTCCTCGCTTTTGCTTCACTGATTATTATAATGTGAAACACACTTCTTTAAATTACAATTGAAAGACTACTGGGACCTGTTTGTCTTAATATTACACTGCTTACAGTATTCTGTTCCCTAAAGTCAAGCAAATACCACATTGACTTGAATAGAAAATGAGACTTTTTCCCCCCTCAAATGACATGGAGCAAAAACTTGAGGGGTATTATGATCACCAAGAAGCCTGGTTTTCTCTGATAAAACAAACAAACAAACCCATTTTCAGATATAAAAAGGTAACCAAATATCCACATTTTTCTGTGATTAAAATGAAACACCACTATATCTAGCTAGCTAGCTAGCTAGCTAGCTAGCTAAATAAATAAATAAATAAATAAAAGTGGCATTTCATTTTAATCACAGGAAAAAAAATGTGAATTTTGGGTTACTTTTTTTATATATGATTTTTTTTTGGAATCAGAGAAAACCAGGATCTCTGGTGATCACATACAAGGAAATCTCACAAATATGTTTCCTATCATTAAACTGCTGTCAAAAGCAACATGTGTTCAGCAGTGGAAACCAACTATGAATCTGATTAAATACAGCCAACCCTGAGCATGACTACACAATACATGGCCCATATTAGGAAAGCATGAGTTTAATGTAGCCTATTTGAATAAGACATATAGTAGTGCCCATTGCGAGTAGTTTCCCTCACCACTGGCTCTTTTTAAAGTCATGGTGAAGCATGATATTGCATACAGTTCACGCAGCATCCCTCTGTTACCCCATCTCTCAACCCACATATGATTACTGTGGCCCCTCCCTTCCATGAGGTGAAGCTTTGCCTGTATGGTGAAAGTTGCCCTATGCCTCATTTGCATATATATATTTTTGAGCATTCCAGGACTTATGAGAAAAACACCTGTTTCCAGGCATGAGTGGTGTCATGACCCAATGATTGTGTGCGCGCTTTGGCACTGCAGAATTATTTCCTGCCACATGGAGCTTTCTTTGCACGGTGCAATTCTCAGTCGCATAGAGAAAACCCCAGTGCAAAGGAGTTCCTGCCACCTGTATATAAATTTGTTCCCCATTATTGGCTGTTTCTAAATTATTCCCACGTGGCGGCTAGCGATTAGCTTGCTAGCCGTATAAGAGGCTTGAGCAGTTTCCGCCCAAGTCGGAGATCTCCGAGAATCTCAGGAGGATCCTGAGAACCCTGATTCCGAGAATTCCAGGAGAAATCCGAGAGAATTCCGGCAAGGAGTCCACGATTATCTCGTGGATTTCTACGTATATCTCGGACCGAATTATGGTTTGATCAGCCATCAAGAATCTCTCCCCGTCACCGGACGATCCCAGACGTACCCCTGCCCTGTGCGCTCATTGAGAGTCACAGCACAGACTCTCGTATTGGTTTAGAGAGCTCTCATCGTTCAAGTTTTCTTCTTTTCTTCTTTTCTTCTATCTACAACTGTAACCAAGCAAGTTTTCCTGCCTGCACTGCAACCATCTACGGTGTAAGTAAAATAATCTTTAATCAACCTCTACGCGTCAGTGCCTAATTCTAGTCCACCGTGCCGACTTCCCCGGCCCACGTGCCCGGGCTGCTAGACACAGCCCCTTGGCCCCGACAAGTGGAAGCAAATTAGTACCTGGCTCCTTTGTAGGGGTATCTGGAGTACACAGACATAGTGAGCAGTCCTGAGCTATGAGGTCAAAATGGCTTGAAATGCTGTTGACTCTGCTGTGCCCAGCCCATTGAACTATATGGTAAATTATGAACCTTTTGGCTTCGGACTAATATCATGTATAGCCTGTACTATATCTAAGTAGGTACAAAAGTGCTGTTGAAAATTGTGTTTATGGAGTACTTGTGCTAAAACATGCAGACGTTTCAAGACAGTAAAACACATTGGGCTCCTACACACATGCAGAGAGGCTGCTCTGACATGCTATAATTACAGTGTATCAGAGCAGACTTGATTAATTGAGTCTGCTAAAACATTCAAAGTAAAGCTCACGAGTTTTATCCAAGACACTACAGACTTTCTATGAAAACTTAAAAACATACACCACCTTCCCAGCAACACCCTCCTAGCCACCATGGATTTACCAGCTTATATACCAACATCCCACACCAGGATGGTATCCAAGCCTGTCTTACATACCTACAAGAGCAAGATGACAACTGAGTACAGACCCAAAGACATCACTGACCTTATATGCTTCATGCTCACACACAACAATTTCACCTTTAATAATCAACACTTCCTCCACACCATGGGCACAGCTGTGGGCACCAAAATGGCCCCACAGTATGTCAACTTTTTATAAGCCATGAGGAAGAAGAATTCCTCAAGGACTACACCATCAAACCCTTGCTGTACTACAGATATATCAATGACCTCTTCATCATTTGGACTGAAAACCTGCAATCTCTGATTGAGTTCCATCAGAAATTCAAGAATCATCACCCCTCCATCCAACTATCTCTCGAAAACTTCAGCACCAACATCTCCTTTTTAGACACAATGATCACTACCCAGAATGGGCAAATACAGACCATGCTATACAAGAAACCCATAGACCAACATACATATCTGCGCAGAACCAGCAATCAACCTAACCGCACCAAAAAAGCTGTGATATACAGCCAAGCCCTCAGATACCACCGAATTTGCACTAAAGAGAACACCCTGGATTGCCACCTCACAAACCTTAAAAAGATTCTCACTCAACAAGGACACTCCTCCAGAGAGATAGATCACACATTTGAAAGAGCCACATGGATACCATGTTGAGAGTCACTGCAGTAAAGAAGAACCCTCCCCACAAATCGCATACCTCTGGTTATGACATACCACCCCTCCATCTAACCCATATGAAAAATCCTCAAACAATTGCAATGCATACTAGAAGGAGACCCAGTTCTTAAAGAGATCTTCCCAGAACTATCCTAGCCTTCAAACAAGCACTGAACCTTGTTAACCTCATCACCAGAAGCAAACTTCCTATGGCCCAAAACACACCAAATGGATCCAGACTGTGCCTTGACAAAAAATGCAAAACCTGCCAAAAAATCTCCACCCCCACACAATTATTACACCCTATAGCAGAACCATTGGCAT
>NW_005842930.1:478212-486262 GCF_000455745.1 Alligator sinensis
CTGAATCTTACAGCTGCACCTCCAGAAATGTTATATATCTTTTCCAATGTACCAAATGCCCTGATGGAAAATACGTAGGAGAGACCAAA
The DNA here is from genome assembly GCF_000455745.1 of Alligator sinensis. Taxonomy (NCBI): domain Eukaryota; kingdom Metazoa; phylum Chordata; order Crocodylia; family Alligatoridae; genus Alligator; species Alligator sinensis. The sequence goes on from NW_005842930.1 coordinate 478,302, forward strand.
TTATAACTGTGCACCAGAATGAACACACACTGGAAATCTATTACAGACAAGAATACCTGATTACAAGTGGGGGCACATTTCTCACAAGAAAACCACTCTCTCACCAATCTTGTAGTTCAAATCCTCAATGGGAATTTACAAAACACTTTTCACAGACAAACATATAAACTTCATGTGATCAACCTCCTGGATACAAAAAATCATTTGACTAAATTTAGACATTGGACTTATGACACATTATGACCTGTCTGACATCCGACTCCCTAGGTACCTCTCCATTATTTATGTACATTCATCCCCCACCCAGCCTGTCTCTCACCCACTGACTCCTTAATTTACATCTTCACTGACTGGCTTTCTTGCCTGCATACCAGCCTCTAACTGCTTTACTATTCATTCCATCCAGGAAGAGCACACATATCAACTGCAGATGCTTCCTCATCCTGATGAAGGGTTTTAAACCAAAAAAGTTTGCTAACAATTTTTTTCCAACTATTTGAGTTGGTCTAATAAAAGATATCAGAGTTTGGACTTTATACAAAAAAACTTGACTACTGACTCTGTTCTGTTCATGTAAAACTATTACAATGGAAGAAAGGAATAGATATAATGTATTCTTTTTTAATCTGCCCATCGTCCGAGCACCTTAATTTGTAGTATTAAATGCATTATTCCATTGATAAAGATAAGGATTTATGTCATTCTGTGATTTAATGCTTATATTTCATCGATTTAGACTCCAAGGACAAAGCTCTCTATTTCTTCTGTTCTCTCCTTCAGTTTTTTTCTTTCTTCTGCCAAAACCGTTTTGCATTTTTTATTCATTTTCTCTGTCTGGCTAGCTTGCATCTGAGAATCTACAAGGAACTTAATCAAGGACAATCCATGATCTAGCAGTTAAAGCACCTTACTGAAAAAGTGGAAGAATTTGGTTCTTTTTTCTACTGTCCACCAGATAAACTAACTGACCTTGTGCAAAACACTTTAAAATCTATTTTACTTGCAAAATGGGGACTATTTCAACCTTTTTAGACTCAAGGCACCCCTCATAAAATGCCAGATCATAGCTTTCAGTTGTTTTTTCATTATGGAAAAATAAATGAGCAATTCTTTAGGTCAGAGTGGTTTTGAGAATTTGAATTCCTATTTGAAATCTTTAGGTTTATCTTTTGAATTAGACCATGCTAATATTGCATGGCATCCCACAGAGCCTCAAAAAATTTTCATGACACAACAGGATCTGGCAGAACCCCAGAGAATCAGTACTTTGCTTTGAGATTTCTTTTTAGAATTTTAAAATCTTTAACCTTTCTTTTTTAAACTGCCAACCCCTCTATTGATCTATAGCAATTTTTTTGTAGGTAAGTATTCCACATGTAAAACTTGTACTGAAACCAATAGAAGTTTTATGAACAGGGGGGTTCCTGCAAAATTATGTCATAAAATATCAGAATCCCCCTGAGGTACAACTTTGTTTTCCTATATCTTAGAAATAAGCTCAAAAATGACATCTGTTTTTGGATCACCTGCATGGTTAGGATAGACTTAGACAAGCTTTTGAATAAATGCAATGCATTCTTCTTGCATTTGAAAGCTTGTCTAAGTCTATCCCAACCTGGCATACGGCCTAGTAAGGGATGTTATCCATAACATGTTTTGTCACTTGCATATTTCCTGGACCATCGCAGCTACAATAATAGTCCAAACTACTCTATTTTTTTTTCTTTAAAGCATAGACAGTTTGGTGTTAGTAATTCTAGTCAGATTTTTGGAAAGCTTTCCCTTATGGGTAGGTTTTAATTAATCTACTTGTTCAGAAACTTTTGATTTCATTCATGATACACATTGATTTCCCTTCTTCTCCATACACAGCTTTACTTCTGTTAGTTTTAAGTTGTTCTGATGACATTTGACAACCAGGGCCCCGTGTCTATTTTATTTGTTATTTTTAGGATATTTTATGTTAATTAGATGGATTTTAGCTTCTGGGCTATCAACTATATATCTCTAATCAAGTGCCAATTCACTGTCAAATTCAGGGTAATAATGTGCTGATAAAATAATTATACTATGGGAAAGCTAAATTATACTTATGTATGCATATAAAAACGTGGATATATTTACAAACTTAGAGTCCTGGAATTGTTGAAAGTGCTATGTTATGCCAATTAACACAAAAATGCTACTAAAGTAGCTGTTTCTGTTATAAAGTGGGAATTGTACATTACAGAACAACTTTGTTGAACTATCACAGACACAACCACTTACGTATGCTAAAGAACTAGTTAATTTTCTCTTTTTCATATGCATTTATATCCTTTTGTTTCATTATAACTACTTGAATACACATTAGTACTATCATGCACTCAATTTGTGTCTGAAGAGTCCAGAAACAATGGTTCCACAAATCAAGCTTAAGCAGATTTCTGCTCTGGCTGCTGTTCTATGCCAATACATTCCAAGTGATTAACACCACCTGTGTCACTCCTAATTCACAGCAGCAGACAATTATATCCCTGGGATACCCATTACCAGTAATTATTCCCAAGACAGACTATTAGATGTGGGTTGTGAACATCTCAGCTGTAAACTTTTTATTATTTTTCTAATTTTATTTTAGTTGTGATATTACCATTGAGAACATATTTCAGTGATGAAACAGTGTTGCAATAAATGTTATATTTGTAACAATAGCACATTATTTATTTATGTATTTATTGACTGATTGATTTTTTGCTGGGGACAGTCAAATCAATTATTTAAATATGTGCTTAAAGAGAGGTTACATAGGAACAATTGCAAGATGATGTTATTTCATTATTTTAGTAAAGAGACAATAGCTGCGCCTGTTGATAAATTGACACTGGAGGCAATTCCAGTGAAACTAATATTTTTTTGTTTGGCTTTTCTTACCTTAATCTTTGCAAAAATGACCCAGTATGGTATAATGAATAAATCTCAATGTGAAAGATTTAATTCAGGGTTAAAAATCAAAAACGTTATCATTCTTAATATTTTCATTTCACTTAAAACATCCACTTTATTTCTGAAATAAAAGATTGTAATACTATTTCCTCCCTATATGATTTCCTATCTAAAAGCAACATAGTATTATGTGGATGTCAGGTAACATCCATCTAAATCAGGACTGACTTCATTGGAAAAAAGGAAGCTGAGATAGTATAAAATATGTGTATATAAATAGAAAATCAGGCCAACTGCTTTTCTGCCAGGGATTTATTTAAATATAAAAAAGAACAAATTCCATATCATGTTAAGAACTGGATATCAACAATAGGCAAACCATTAGTGTATTTTTGTAATACTTGAAAAATATTCCATGATGAATTGGGAATTAATTATGTTTTGGGGAATTATGCACATATATGTGTGTGTGTGTTTGTGTGTGTGCACGCGCGTGCGTGTGTATATATATACATACATATATATTATATGTATGGGGGTATATATGCATGTATGTTGTTTATAAGAAAAAAGTGAATAGATATTATGCATAGTTCCATTATTAGGGCTGAATTGAGGACTGACTTAAACAAGAAAATCAATCTCTTGGTTCCATGTGAAATATATCTTGTGAAACCCACTATTAAATCCCCCTCCTTCCAAATGATCTTATTAATTAAATAAGGAAGATTCTTCAAACTTTGAAACACAAAGCCAATACCTTCCCTGAAAAATGCTTGAATTCACTTCCATTTAAAATGATAGGAGGCTTTGGCTTTCTTGAAATCAGGCAGTGCAGACCTGTGTTCTTTGCCTGCTGTGGCTGTGGGTGCTTCAAGGAGTTTTCACAAGGAACCACGTGCACTGACTTCTTCACTTTGCCTTTGAACTCTGGTCGCCTTTTTTCTAAAGTTTCTGCACTGTTTCTGCACAAGTTTCAAAGTGTCTTCCACAAGTCACTGTTGGTAGATAAACTTAATTGTTAAAAGTATGGCAAATAGTCACCGCTAATTCTTAAAATGTATTTTACCTTCTGGTACCTTTAACAAAAAAATCCCCATGGTAGAAGAATTATTCAAAACTATTATCTGGGAAAAGAAACAAAGTGACCCTCACTTCAGAGGCTATCTGCCTTAGGCTAAAACTCGTACACTAGTTACATCTTGTTGCCCGTACTATCAGAGATGTCTGACCAATTTAATAAAGTGCTTAGATAGTCTGACCCAGTTCCTCAAAGTATTTAGATATTATTTTCAGTGAAATCAGTGGGTGGCAGGCACCTAAGTATATTTGATGATCTGGGCTGTTGTCCAGGTCTATTGCTTTTAATGGGATAATCAGCTAGTTTCTTTCTTATATTGTGACTACTACCTGTAATGGCTTTAATAAAGCTTTCATTTAATATTCATTAAGTGAACAGGATTAGTAGTGAAATAATATCTGCCTTCCTGGAACAGGAACCCAGAGCATAACCCCTTTACTGGAATCAGCCATCTCACCCAGACATATTCCCTCTGGTTTGTTCTCCTCCTCCTTTTGTCCTATGTATCTCTTCCCCTTCTGGCTGCCTAGCAGCAGTAGAGCTGCAGCTCTGGGAATGCCTAGCCTATGATCTGATGGTTAGACTACTTTGCTAAAGAACAGGTTCAGTTTCAAATTTCCTCTGAGTAAAAGGAGACTGAAACCCATGTCTCCTGCTTCCTGGTCAAATCTCCTAGTTACTGGGCTAAAACACTTCTCCATTCAACACCATCAATTAAAAGTTTGGAACCTTCCAAGGTGATTCTGTTGCACACTACTCAAATTCAGCTTTCTGAGCATACTAAGTAAGGATTAGAAGGAACATAGCTGAATAGACCCCAAACTGACAAAAATGCAGTTATCTGACTACAGAAGTGCAATTAGGCACACACACAAATGAAATAAAATTTAACTTCATCTCAGTTAATGGGAATTTCTTTTCTTCACAACATTCCTTCACCAAAAGGAAGATAGAGATCAGGAATGAGTAAGATTTGCAAAACATATTTTGATGAGTTTTTTGTAGCAGGCTTCTTAATACAACAAGTGCTTGTACTCACCGTCAATGACAAACCTGGAGAACCTCAATTAAAAGGAGCTTATTCTGGTCTTCAGCAACCAGGAGGGACAAAGGAACAGCAGCGTGAAATTCCTCCAGCACCTCCATAATTTCAAGGAGTGAAACCAGAGAAAAATAAAATGAGGAAGGTGTGATAAAGTTAACTGCCCAACCCCTTTATAAGTTTAAATGTGCAAAGCTTGATGAATATTTAGTGAAGACAAAGAAACAATTCTCTACCATCAGTTTAATGCTAAGATATATAACTTCAAATATTACTTGTTGAAACTGGTCAAACTTCGAGGAAGACTGTGGTCATCACTCACTCTACAAACCCCTATCCCTCTATTTAATCCATTGCAGATCAGTTGGAAAAAAACCTGACTGCTTATAAAAAGTATTTTATGTGGAGAGGGCATTTGAGGGATACTGAATTAATGGCCATATGCAAACAATTCAAAAGTTCAGTTATGCCATCACTAGAATGGTCTGTTGGCATATTTCCTCTCCAAATTTGTAAGTTCTATTAACCTCCAAGGACATTCACTTCTACATGCACTCCAAGAGCAGCATATGCTGTTCAATGTTTACTACTCAGACCCTGATACTGTTGTCCCAAAAGGACAGTGAGTTCGTGCCCGGTGCGCTTGTGCCAATAAACACACAGGGGTGAAGGATCCAACTTAACCTTTATTTCCTGCGCAGAAAATGGTGCTTGGCAATCGTTCGCAAAGCAAGCACACCCACCCCAGTGGGCGTCTGCCTTATATAGCTACGTAACAGGTTAAACCTGCTGATGTGATGAGATGTGTAGCAAGCCCAGCAAGTAACCCCCCTTCCAGCTCCCCCCCAAGTAACCCCCCTTCCAGCTCCAGAACTTTGTTGATACAGATTTTCCTCTAGCGAGGCCAGCAATTATAAACAACTAAGCAACAAGCGATCTCCCCCAGCCTAAACAACGTACTGTACGCCCTTGGTTAGATAAAATACTTTTTTCAGAACACAAAGCTGTTCCTGAAGTAGAAAATGCATAGTAAGAGTTCAAGGGATCTCTGCTGGACATGGCTTCCAGCCCTACCTCTGTCCCTAGGGGTTTAGCCAGGTGCCCCTGAAACAAGGGGTGCTTATCAACACAACTCCAGTATACTTGGGATGATCACTGTGTCACCCTATGTCATATATGATAAATAAGATGAATAATAACTCACATAGGACAATAATCCCTAATATATTTTGATAAAATATAGTTCTCGTACAGATTTGCCGTTGTTGTGGCTATTTGAAGTGAACTACTATATATCACGATAAAGATTTTTTTTTTTAAGTATGACTCAAGTTGTAATTTCTTGTATATGGTTCACTTAGTATACTAGTCCCATTTAACTCTCATTAGTGTTTGATGTGTTTGTGTTCTAGCAGTTTGAATTTTAAGTGACATTTTTATTGTTACAGATGACCCAGTAATTTGAAAGGACTCATTCATTAGACTAACAGTATCTTTTTGCATTGCCAAATTCTCAAATCTATTTGTGAAAGTTTACAAGCGTCTCCAGTCAAACATTTTAGTTTGTTCATTAATTGTCCTTTGTGAGTATTCCCAATTCAAATCATGTTGTGATTGGAAGATTTGTATAACAATGTGAGCTGGGAAATCTACTGTCTAATAAACAGTTCTGGTTTGGGGGTTTTGCTATTCTAGCGCTCATATAGTGGTAGGGCCATACTGTTCACAAAAGGCAAACACTAAAGGGATACCATGGACATTACGTTCATTTTTGAATGTGAACAAATAGAACTATTTGCTCATATTTGTTCATTTTACTGAGTAACAGTGTCATAAGAAAGGACAGGTGGATAGTTGGAATAAAGTAACTTGTTAAATGGATAAACTTTACCTCCTGTATGTTGTTCTCCCAATATAGTTATGCCTTAATAAAGAGTTGTTTAGGAAGGCTGAGAGAGATTTAGGTGTTTAGTAAACAGACAGTGTATTCATTCACAAATCTATTTTTGCAGATCAATGTTCTATTGGATTTTTTTACCTCTTGCATCTGGAAACTAATTTCTTTATCCAGGATTGATTTGAAGAGAGGTTTTTGTATTGGGGAAACTTTTTCAAGTATGTCTGATTTAAAACCAAAACAAGTTGACTTATTATTTAGCAGTTTTTCCTAGATGTGCAACATAGCTGTAATTGTCTTTTAAAAGTATTTAGCATCACAAATGATATCTTTTTTATTGCATCTTCTTTTCATTGTACTGCATTCTGCATTGCAATTATAATGCACTGCATTGCAAGTTTTATAGCCGAATCCAGCAAAAGCCAAATCTGTTCTGTAGAGTAGGCTTGGGTGGTTATGCTATACCCACTTGAATGGTTATGCCTGGAATTTTGCAATGTTTGGTGAGATGGAGATGCAAATGAGGATCCTGACCCTGCAAAAACACTTGTGTGACGGGATTACTTTTACTAGCGTAGTTAGTTCACTGAGGTCAGTGTGTCTTCTCATAGTCATGTGCAAATGTTGGCAGGATTGAAGCCCTAAATGTTTGCTGACTGTGCAGTTAAAATTCAATCTGTCTGTACAATTGTTTTTTTCCCCCTTTGCTGACATGACCTTCTTTGATGAGCCATTCTGGGTTTATGGGCTTACAGCTTTATCTCCACTGTAGGAGCAGCCTTTACAGTTCTCAAAAGAATTTTCTGGAGATGATAATTTTTAGGTCCCACATAATTGTTGTCTAGCTCTAAGCATACTAGCTGTCATTGCTTCACATAAATAATGGTTCTTAATCCTTATTATATGTTGCGATAATCCACACAGATTCATACCCAAGGGAATAGAATATTCTTCCTACCTCTTGCAAAGTCTTCCTGAAGTCCTGCCAGTTTAAAAAAAAAAAAAAAAAAAAAAAA
>NW_005842930.1:488872-510705 GCF_000455745.1 Alligator sinensis
GAGTTCGTGCCCGGTGTGCTTGTGCCAATAAACACACAGGGGTGAAGGATCCAACTTAACCTTTATTTCCTGCGCAGAAAGTGGTGCTTGGCAATCGTTCGCAAAGCAAGCACACCCACCCCAGTGGGCGTCTGCCTTATATAGCTACGTAACAGGTTAAACTTGCTGATGTGATGAAATGTGTAGCAAGCCCAGCAAGTAACCCCCCTTCCAGCTCCAGAACTTTGTTGATACAGATTTTCCTCTAGCGAGGCCAGCAATTATAAACAACTAAGCAACAAGCGATCTCCCCCAGCCTAAACAACGTACTGTACGCCCTTGGTTAGATAAAATACTTTTTTCAGAACACAAAGCTGTTCCTGAAGTAGAAAATGCATAGTAAGAGTTCAAGGGATCTCTGCTGGACATGGCTTCCAGCCCTACCTCTGTCCCTAGGGGTTTAGCCAGGTGCCCCTGAAACAAGGGGTGCTTATCAATACAACATGCTACAGCTTTGCTGATTTTGCTCAACTTTAGAATTGTACTTCATTATATTTTATTGAAATACTGTTTTATGTCCTCGTGTTTTCAGACTTTACTTATTGTTTCCCCAAAAGATCTTTTTTCTTAATTTAATAGTCTGAACCTCTTGCTCTGTGAACCACACATCTTGCTGGAAGCCTGAACTGACCTTTTGCCATAGAAAATATACTGCTCTTCCACAGTACAACACACCAATGTTGGTAATCAATTATTTTCTTTTCTGGAAATAGTCACTTTTTAAGAAAAGGGCAAAACTTGTGAAACATGAGTTAACCCTCTTCAGAGTGGTTAAAGGCATTGCAGGTTCCCTTTCACACTGTTCATTCTCTTATTGACAAAAGTTCCTTTTTGCCTTTGGGCTTCATTCCAACTGTGTTTTATGAAAGAATGAAACAATGCCATCTGTCAGTCATTTCCTCCCAATATTGAAGTGACTCCCTATTAAGAACCATAGTATGTTTGAAAATAGAGCAGGAGAGGCAATGCCTTTTATGTCAGTTACTAAAAAGGAACTGAGTAAACTAGAACTGAGTAACTGGAACTGACATTATTGTCATTTTATTTATGTCCAGACAATTGAATATTGGAAATGTTGATGTTATATATGAAAGAGTAATAGCAAAGAATCAAAAGGATATATGAAAATTTCAGGTCCTTTAAACAATATTTTGCAGTGATACTACAATTTAATGATATGATGCAATGTTAACACTTTGATTAATTTAAACAGTGAACATAAAGTAGGTGAATTATTATACCACATATTTATGTAAAAGTACTGTCAACCGATGTAAAAGTACTGTCACATCTATTTGTTTTTTGGAGAAAGATAGAACTTTCATAACATAAGTATTTTCTCTCATTTTATGACCACAATAAAATGTTTTGGCTTAGGGCATGAACATTTGGATCTTTTTCTAATTGTTATGTATGAATAGCTGAGAATGATTCAAATTCAGCAAAAACACTCCAGCTTAACACTCCTTCATCCAGGGTTAAAGTTGGAGTGTGTTTGCTGCATGTGAATCATTCTCACCTTGTTCACACAAAAAATATCAGCTGCTACCCTTTTCAAAGGCACCCCTTCTGAAAGTCTAGAAAATAGATATACCCTTAGTCTAGAACAGTGGTTTTCAGCATTTTTTTCACTTGTGGACCCCTTTAAAAATTTGAATGGAAATGCAGATCCCTTTGGAAATTTCAAATGGATGTGTGGACCCCTTTGAACTGTAAGTGGAGGTATTCACATATTTTTCATTGATCATAGCCATCTTTTGTGGGCCCCTTAGACATAGCTGAGGACCTACAGGTTGAGAAACGCTGGTCTAGAAGATATATCTCAGGATTCCCCAGAATTACTATTGTGTCTAATGGTGACACATTTCTTTCCATTTAATTACACTAAAAAGGTTCAGCAAAAGTCTGTATCAACTAGATATTATTCCCTATTAACACTTTTAGTATATGAGAGATGTTTTAAAAAGGTATGGGCATATCTACACAAGGTGCTAACTGCATAACAGCCAAATAATACTGTGCAGTAGTGTCACAGCACCAATAGTGCTAATACACTACTGCGCAATAACATTAGGCTACTGCCCAGTAGCCTAATAATAAAAAAAATTGCCATCACTAAAAAGGTGTTTGCCAGTGCTACTGCACAGTAGCTCCAGTTATTGTGCATTTATTTAGCACTTGATTATACAAGTGCTAAATAAATGTGCAGTAACCACTGCTTAGTAGAGTCTCATGTAGACACACCCAATGGTCACATCCAGATGAGCGCAACCATTAGGTATGTGGCACCACCGACACATCTGCAGTGCCACATGCTACACAATGAGTTGTTCTCCATGCTGCAAGGGTAAGCAGTGCTGAGGGTTTTTTTGACCCCTTGGTATCCAGGGTCAAAAAAGCCCACGAAAGAAAAAAAAGTGCACTGGCTCACATGGCGGCAGTGTGTGATGCCCAATCCCAGAGCCAGGCCAGCCAGAGTCAACTCTAGCTGCCAGGCAGGCTCTGCGTGGCAGGATCACTGCTGCTGCTGCAGCCCCAGGAGACCCCCCAAGATGCCAAGTAAGGCTGCTGGGGCCAACTTAGTGCTGGCCTCAGCATTCTCTACCCAGTCTGAGGTAACCTGCTATGCACCAGAGCTTGTTGGCATGGGTGTTCCCTGGGGACAACTATCAGTAGCACAAGCTGCACCACCACTAGTTGTCCCTGTGGCACCAAACACGCACACAGTTCTGGATGGAGCCTAGGAGGTAAATGAGTGCACTGCTGCATATTACAATAACTATATTGCTCCTAGGAAGGAGCTCCACTAAAGACGGTATTGCAGTACAAGCTATCCTGTTGAGTAATGGAAGCAGAATCTGACCCACATTGAAAAACTGTAGTTGTTCAGTGCTATACATTTACTAGTGTTTTGATTTCAGTTGATGTTAGGCAGCATCTGTCTACCCTTCAGGATCAAGCACTCTGCATTTTTTTAAAGATTGAAACATAGAAAAAAAAAAGTTTCTTCCATATAGGCAAAATTTCTACAGCATAATAAGAACTGAATGGGAGAAATTTTATAACACTGATATTCTCTTGTTTAATTTCATCCATTCCATCCCAACTCTATTTAGTTGTTTAGGTACCAATATTGATCATTATAGATGTTACTGTATGTAAATTAAGTAAAATCATGTTGTCTCTTAACAGTCACTTAGATAATCTTTATAAAGTTAGATCTTTTTACTTTTTGAGTAGATGGGGCCTTTGGATGTCTAAGCACTGCTCTTCTTCAGACTTCTCTCTGTCAAAACCTTTCTAGTAATAAGATGCCCAGAAACTGAACAAAATACTCTGTTACACTAAAACATATAGAGAGGTTTCCTGCCTTGTGTTCTGAAGGGCATCATTCATATTATTCACATTCACGTAAATAAGGGGTGACTCAATTGGTCTTACTGGAAGGACAAGTTATATATATATATATATATATATATATACACATTTTGTACAGGTAAGATGAAAAACTAACAAAAACGCAGCTCGAAGTTTCATTCATTTTGCTTTTTGACTGACATTAAACATGATAGAAATATATATAGGATATAAATCCTCACACTTCAGCACATGAAACAATTTCTAATTTCCTGGCTTTAGGGGGAAAAAAAATCTTCTTTTGGTAGGTTGATGGTTGCCTATTGCATGGTTTCTTCTACCTTTCTCTGAATCTTTTTGAACAAATCATTGCTAGAGACAGGATACAAGATTATGCAGACTACTGGCCTGATTCAGTATATTCCTATGTTTGACATCGCATTATGCTGTCAAGTCTAATTTGCTATCCAATTTCACCCTTCTAAGCTTCTGGATATTAATGTTTTCTAGTACACTTTCTCTCATACTAAATATTTTTATTTTATACTGTAGCACATGTTTACATTTTCCCAAGCTGTTTCTTGTTTTGCTATTCTGTGCCTGAGTTTCTAATATCTCCTTACTGCTTTTGGGGGTTTTGTTTGTTTTTTCTTGTTTTTTTCCTTTTGCCTTACTGACATTCAAATCTCCTCCCAGTTAAGTACATGCATTAATGTGTTCTTACTTCATTCTCAAGAGAACTAATAAAGATGATAAGCAAGACTAGTTCAATTTTTTAGGCTTTTGGTGCCTCTGTAAACAGGCTGACCAACAAAATATTTTGCCATTACTACAGCCTATTGCTTATTCATTCTAAGTTTAAACAGTTCAATACAAATTATTTTTTACATGTAAGATAGAAGACATTGTATCAAAACCTTTTCTAAAATCCAACCACATTACCTGTATCATATTATCTTCCAATAGTTTGTTTAATTACATTAAAGTAACAGCAGCTGCAACTTATCTAGTAATTTCTGATACTGGTGTCTGGTAGATAGGGAATGGGGTCTAGTACTCAAAGGTCATAGTACTAAACCTGTCTTTGGCACTAACCTGTTGTGTGGCCCAGTAACATGACTGAGACAGGGTGACTGGGGCAGCACCCAGGTTCCAACCTGAGGTTGGGTGGGGGAACAGCTGCCACTGCAGCTACATAGCCATACTAATGGCACGGCAGCAGCCTAAAGCCACTGTTCCAGGCACCCAGGTGCATTGTTATACCTCTTGTGTAACTGGGCAAATTTTTTTTACACATTTTCCTGCTTGTTTTTCAAAGGCTATATATTATCACAAGTTTATACAGTTCTTGCCACATTGAGGCTTTGGCCTGGTGGAGGTCTCAGGTGCTATACATTTGCAAATAAATCTTTGCTTCACCTTTCTGTCCTTGCTTGCAATACTTAAAACATTCCTTTAATCAGAGTGTTGATAATCCCTTGATGTGTCAAGCATTATTTTGTGTACACCTACTAGACAGACATTAGAAGATGCATCTCTTAAGATTCCCCAAAGATTTTATGATGATGCTATTTTAATATATTCCTTATCCAACTTGTCTTTTCCATGTCCTTCTATTGCTTCTCCATTATATGATGCTCAGTGCCTATTTATGTGTTCCACCCCCACTTTAAGAATTGTGATCGTTTTCCTCTTTCTTTGGGTATTGGCTTTTACAGCCCTGGATTAATCTTTACCATTGTGACAGCTGGAGCCAGAAGTTGACTCACAGTTACAAAGTTAACATTTGAAGCCAGAATGGTAGAAAGAGAGTGAATAACCAGCATTTATAGACAACAGACAACAGAGAAAATATATATTTTCAATGTCATTTTGAAAATGAAATATCAGTGAAATGGAGAGAGGTAAAGCATAAAAGTATACTTACCTTAAAGAAAGGTAAATTCCTACCTTCATCCCTGATGGCTATCTATCATGTATCTATGTTGACTATCAACCATTTCCCAAGACTTCTCTTTCTATAAGGGTCTCCCATTTTGAGACTCCTGAGCTAGAAATTGCTGCCTTTTCTAGTTTTAAGTTAAAAGTAAGGGAAAAAAGATGTTAATCTGTGTATAAGCTATAAAATAAAAAAAATACCTGTCTTAGAACAGTTATGTAAAAGTATAGATGGGCAGGACACTTTCATAAAATGCTGAATGGCTCTGCATGTTTGAGACGCTTAGTAAAAACAGGTCTGTTCCTACATTGTGCATTTTCTGCCAGTACCTGCCAATAACCAAATAGTGTTCCAGATAAATGGCACACAATCTTATTTTTTAATCTCTGTGGACAAAATTTTAAAATACTAAATTTCTTGCTGTTACTAGAATCATGATGCTACAGTTTTGAGAAAATATTTGCCTTTTTTTAATGCCAGGCAAGGTTCATAGTTTTATAGATGGTAAGGCCGGAAGGGACCTTGGAAGTTAATCAGGTCCAGCCCCCTGCACCAAGCAGGAAAGACAACTGGGGGTCTGGTGACCCAGCAACGTGACTGTCCAGTCCCCTCTTGAAGATTTCCAGGGTAGGTGATTACACCACCTCTGGAGGGAGCTTATTCCAGAGTCTGGACACCCTGACTGTGTTGAGCCTGAATCGATCTTCCAGGAGCTTGTGGCTATTGCTCCTGGTTTTCCCCTTGGGTGCCCTGGTGAACAGTTGCTCACTGAGCCCTTGATGTACTCCCTTAGCGTAGTGGTAAGCTGCTACCAGATCCCCTTTCAGCGTTCTTTTCCTCAGGCTGAAGAGTTCCAGATCCCTCACCTTTTTCTTGTATGGCTTGCTTTTTAAGACTCTCATCATACAGGTGGCTCTGCTCTGGACTCTGTCAAGCTTGTCCACATCCTTGTTAAAGCATGGGGCCCAGAACTGGGTGCAGTACTCCAGCTGTGGTCTCACCAGTGCTGAGTAGAGTGGAAGAATCACACTTGTTTTTGCTGGAGATGCATCAATTGATGCATGCCAGAGTAATATTTTCCCTACTGGCTACAGCATCACACTGCTGGCTCATAGTCATACTGTGGTCTATTATTACCCCCAGGTCCCTTTCAAATGTGGTGCTAGTGAGTTTGGTACCACCAAGTCTGTAGGTGTGTTGGGGGTTGCTTGTCCCAAGGTGGAGGACTTTACATTTCTCGATATTGAACTTCATCAGGTTCTGATCCGCCCAACTTGATAGCCTGTCTAGGTTCTTTGAGTGGATGTGATATCTTTTATTAGACCAACTGAGTAGTTGGAAAAAAGTTCTTAGCAAGCTTTCAGGTGCAGTCACCCTTCTTCAGGCATAGGGAGTTTCTGCTGGTCTGATACTCCAAGCAATGAGAAAACCTAAAAGTGTGGCAGGATGTCAGTGAGACATAGGTAAATAGGTAAAGATTAGAAAGACAAAAGTTAAAGCAGGGAAGAGAAGGGAAGAAAGCAGGGGACAAAAAGGCCAAGGGGAACATTACAGTGGTAATAATACAAGGTAAAAAAGAAGCTATCAATAAAAAAGGGAATGGTACGAAATAGGGAAGAAAAAGGGCAGAAAAGTAGGGAAGAGGAGGGGAGAAAAGGTGAGGGAAAAAGAAGAATGTAAGAGGTCAGATCAGGTAGGTACCTGGTGAATCAGATGTCAGGCAGGTTGTAATGTGTCCAAAAGGTGATTTGTAAGTTCCCTTTGGGGATTAGCACTGAGAGATCAGAAAGGGAGTGATTGTCCTGTGAGAAGTGTGCATCCACATGTAGTTGGGTATTCTTGTCTGATAGATTTTTGATGTGTGTTCATTCTGGTATGAGGTTATTGTTTGGTTTCTCCTACATATTTTCCATCATGGCATTTCGTGCATGGGATGAGATATATAACATTTCTGGAGGTGCAGGTGTAAGATCCAGGTATGGTGATGGCTCTATTATGGGGTGTAGTTATTGTGGGGGTAGTGGAAGTATGTTGGCATATTTTGGATTTCTTGTCCTGCATGGTCTGGATTCATTGGGTATTTTTTGGGTCATAGGGAGTTTGCTCCTGGTGATGAGGTTAGCGAGGTTCAGTGCTTGTTTAAAGTCTAGGATGGGTGGTTCTGGAAAGATCTCTTTAAGAATGGGGACCTCTTCTAATATGATTTGCAATTGTTTGAGGATTTTCCATGTAGGTTCTAGGGAAGGGTGATATGTCATAACTAATGGTGTGTGATTTGTGGGGATTTTCTTTTTGTATTGCAGCAAATCTTCATATGGTATCAGGGTGGCTCTTTCAAAAGTCCAATCTAGCTCTCTGGAGGAGTGTCCTTGTTGGCTGAAGGCCCTTTTGAGATTTGTGAGGTAGCAATCACAGGCATTGTTCTGCTTTTTTAATGACGCTATTAAGAACAGACCTCCCTTGAGCATTATCCTCAAGGATCCTGGTTTTCTCTGATTAAAAAAAAAAAAAATCTTCAATTTTTGTCCCTCATTATCACTTAATTAACAAAATATTTAAGAAGGGTCTCTTGCTGTTGTGGTTCTGTGGTAGAATCCAGATCTGCCCAACAATCGACCCTGGTTGGATTCCTGGACATATACATAACTGCAGCCATCGAGACACCAAACATCTGGACTCAGTCTGGCCTTTAGATTCTGTCTCAATGGTCTCAAAATGAGGGATGGAAAGGCATACACATCAAAGGTCTGGGCAACCTCTCACACATACACCATGATCCAGAAGGATCGACAGTTTCCTATTACTATTTAAGAAGGAATGATGGACAAGTAATTATGGAGGTAGCCTCAAATATAACTTTTTCCTCTTGACATAGGTATTTCCAGTGGACCATAGGTGTCCCACTTTGGCTCAGATGCTCTAATGTATTTCAATACTATGTTCCTCTTGAAATCTAGATGCCTTTTCTGGTCTGATGCATTTTTTTTAATGTGCCTCAGTTTTCTTTCTTTAGTGTAAGAATAATAGTGCTTCCTTACTTCACCAAGGTGTTGTGAGCTTTTAATACTGTAAGCCATACAGATATGCTCATAATGTCAAACCCCTTAAGATATGTATGTAGATGTTACTTTGTGGAAAAGCAGATATGCATGATTGCAGTAAGGAAAAAGTTGAGACCTGGGCATTTACAAATCTCTTCCAGAGACAAGGAAAGAAGCTGGGTTGTTTTTTGCAAGGTAATTGGCACATTCCTTCCCAAGAGACAGGAGTACTTCAGCAGTTGGTCAAAAAGACTTGTGTATATATTGAAGTACATGAGATACATGAAAAGCATAAAACACTCCTAAGTCCTTAGTAAATGCTGTTCAATCAAACCCTAATCTATTCAGTTGTATTACTTTTAAAGGTATAATTTAGTAATCCTAAAACACCTTGGCCCAGATTCAAAAAAGGTATTATGGTTCCTAGTATCTATCTAGGTATTTAAATCCAAGTGGTAAAATAGAATGGTAACTCAGACAAAAGCAAGAGAATACTTCTACACTTCATTAATGTTGTGGAAAAAGTGAAGCACTACCTGCTTGTTTAGAGATGTAATGTGTAAGGGGACAAAAAGCTCTAGATGTGTGTGGGGATATAAGAGTATGTGAGAAAGGGCTTTTCATGTTAAAGTAGAAGGTAGCTGCCTAATTGCTAACTTATGTATTTATCATGAGTTTCACTATGCTAAGGTGAGTGGGTGAACGTATATAAGGATTCACCTGAATTACTCTCCTTTTCACTATCATGAAAATATGCACTTATCAAAATAAGTGCCATCTTCTATTGCTATCCATGAGTCTAAAACATATACTACCTTCAGTAAGATGGCTGCTGTGAGCATTAAACTTGTACAGGTGACATTCAGACTGCTCACATACTCTTAAAGGGAATCTTTACATGCATTCTCGGGTGGGCACTTTAATTAGAGCAGCTTTAGCGAGACACTCAAATTAAAGTGCCCATATCATCTTTTGTATTCAGTGTCCTGCACTTCAAAAGGTAGAGGGGGTGCTTTAACTAAAGCTCATTGAGCGGGTACTTTAACTGAAGTCATTTTAAAGTACAGGGATGCTGAATAAACGTAAAATAGAGGCTTCTGGAGTGTGCTAACTAGAACTCAATCAAGTCTGCTTTTATGTGTGCAAGTTAGCACGCATTTGAGCAGTCATCAGACATGTGTATAGGTGCCCATATTGTCTGATAGGAACATAACCTTTCCTTATAACAACCTAGATGCAATCCTGTGTCACTGTGACAGGGTCATATTAAGAAGATATGAACACCGAGGTGTCATAATTGGGCTGTAGGGGCAGTAGAAATATGCCTTCAGGGCTAGGAACATGCAGTGCATCCCTGAGCAACATATTCTTGTGCTTTTCCCAGAAAAGAAATACCCTGGGATTGGCATTTTCATATATTGTCATTTCAATGAAGGGTTAGT
Source organism: Alligator sinensis (assembly GCF_000455745.1). Classification (NCBI taxonomy): domain Eukaryota; kingdom Metazoa; phylum Chordata; order Crocodylia; family Alligatoridae; genus Alligator; species Alligator sinensis. The sequence goes on from NW_005842930.1 coordinate 498,691, forward strand.
GAGCAGCAGAAACCACTGTGACTTTTCTGTCACTGTTTCAATGATGTAATTCTGGGATAATCATTCAGATACACTTTGTGAGGTCCTTGCATAAACTGTGAGCATTCCTCTCCCATAAACTTTTTTAGGATTTATCATGGGACACCAAATATGGAGATCTGAATTGCTGCATTCTGTACTGGGATAAAATTGTTTATCCCCAGGAAAAATTGCAAAATCAATTTGGAGCCTAAAGTTAGAAAGTTTAGAAAGTTAGAAAGTTGCTGCCCTTCACAGCTTTTGTGCTGCTATAAAAAACACAGGTAATGTCTTGTAAGTGAGGAAAGCTTGGCAGGCACTCCCAAGGTGGAGGGCCTGACCCATCCTGCTAATTCCCAGGGTGTGCAAGACTGGTCCCCTCCAGCCCCAGGAAAACACATTGCCAATTGTCCTTCAGCATCAATGGGCAAGATAATGGGTGATAATTAGAAAGTTGAATTTTGAAGAACCATCTCTCATAAATCAAGGAACAGGTGACTTATTGCAAAAGATGCAAACCTCAGAGGACAGTGGAACTAAAGAGATTGTCCTTTTTACATTTCATTATTTATAAACTATTCTCATGATCATTTTAGGATTTGGGGTTGGTTGATTAGTATTGCAGTAGGAGTTCATTTCTTTTCCTGCATATAAACAGTGAAAAAATTATTTCTTATTTATAAGTGGTGAGCATACTCAGGAAAACCAAGGTCTGTACTTGAAATGGTAGTAGGAAATCATGGCTGCACACCACACAGTCTAGATCTTTAGCCTTTTCTTCCTTCTCTGAAATTCTTCCTCGTCCATACCCAAACAATGCCCACAAAATGTTTGGAGGTTTTGTATATATATATTCCTCCCTTTTTTATAACACGGCTATGAATTATGGTCTAGTTGTAATAGGTAAATTATTGATATTTATTGAAATCAAGGTCTTTTCAGTAATGATAAATGTACACCATTAAAGAAATTAAAAGTACTTTATTGAAAAGTAACTCAAAAGCTAAAGGTCTATATACACGTACACATTCATGCACACACAAAATTATTTTAAATATACCATAAATAATTATGAAGTTATTCTAAAATTATGAATTATGAACTGCATGCACTCTACTTCTACTGTTTGTGTGTTAATTTTGGCAGCATATAAATTACTTTATGAGGAATGTATCAGCAATAGTGTTTTTTCCTTCAAATAATTTTTTTCTAATGATCTCTATGGCAGCCATTATATAATAGAGAAATGTGTTTGAAAAGATATGTTTATATTAATATAGGAACATAAGCTTGCAAACTGCTTCCAAAGAGCAGTCCATGTGAAAAGCTAACTATGTATCCATGATCTTGTGATGCCCTCATGCTGTCACTGATTCAACTACACTGATTCTTCACAATACTCCAGAATTACTATAATAGTAAAGATGCAGACTACTCCTAGAAATATTTGGTTAGTGTGTAATTTATATTAGGTTATATCCAGCCTTTTTAAATCTTCAGTGTTTTGAAAGGTTCAGGCTCTCTAAACAGACTTTATGATCATATCATACTAAGCAAATTCTAGACAAATTATATTGTGGATGAGTCTTTTTTATTTATTTAGGAGAGATAATATTTCATATAAAGGTTAGTGCTCATACAAGGCTATACAATTATTTTGTTTCAAAATTCTCCAGAGAGAGAGAATGTGTGTGTCTGTACTAATAATGTCTGAATAAATTTAATAAAAATGTAGTACGCTCTTTGGTATAGCTTTTCAGGGATGAATTGTTCTTATCTGAGTGCAGTGTTCTTAACTGCCTGTTCAATTGTTCAGTGCAGAAGTATAAAAAGGAATACAAGAGTGCAGAGAAATAACAGAGGTATAACAAAAAATGTACTGTTAATCCTTTTTCTGAAAGTGGATTATGTTTAAAATTTCCTATTAAGAAATTATTTTAGGTGCATGTAGTAAGAGAAGTTGTAATTTAAAGATGTTCCCTAAGGAGACTGAGAAAGTTGGCAATGGAAAGTTGGCCCCTCTATTAAGATGCTAATTAATGAATCAATCAGAGAGACAGACAAAAGGTCTGTAGATGTTGCCTACTGCTCCACAAAGTAAAGTGTGTTGTGTCATTCAAGTATGCTTGTCTTTATTGAACCCGGTGATCACTACATGGCATCAGAAGTGGTTAATGGGAAAGAACTTGAAAGAGTTTGAGATCCAAACTGAAAAAGAAGTAGGAAATAGAAAGTAAGTGGAACAACACAGCCATGTGGAAAGACAAGAGCTTCCTGCACAGTTATAGTCTAGGTAAAATGACAGTTAGTCATTGAAATGATGCAACCTGCACATGCCCTTCTTTTGTTGGGCAATATAGCAGAGAACTGGAGGGTGTTCAGAGGAAGGTCTGAGTAGTACCTACCAGTCAGAGGAACAGAAGTGAAAAATTGCCAAGTCAAATGATCTCTGTTCTTGCATATTGGGGTGGGGAGGAGGGAGGCACGGACCCTGCAGTTTGTGATACCTTTACCTTTGAAAAAGGTCAAAATATGATAGTAAGTAAAATACTGTCCAAATCTGAGGAGTACTTCATGCCAAAAAAGAAAGAGACTCTTAAAGGATGCAAGTATTTTATGTTCAAACAAAAACAAAAGAAAGTATAAATTAGTATGTTACTGAACTAAAGAAATTGAATAAGAACTGGCATTTTAGCAGAATCTCTGATTAGAAATAAGATTATTTATGGTATAGAAGATAATGCATTACAAGAAAGGCTGTTGCATGAAGGGGACTTGTCCCTAGAAAAGATTATATAAATGTTCAAGGCAGTAGAAACTGTGAAGGCCTAGGCTATGGAACTGAAAGCACCAAAAGTGGTGATTCATGCCATATGCATGAAAACATTTCCCCAGAAAAAGCAATCTCATAGGGCGGAACTTTTCATTGGTAAGAAGCCACTTCACAAAGTGGAATTTTCTATTGATAGGGAAAACACTAAGGGAGAAAGAACAAATAAGTAAACATGTACATGTGTGGAAAGCAACATGGCCCAAGATGTTGTACTTCATTTTAAAAGCTCTGTTTTACTTGTAAAAAAGAGAAATATCTTTTCCAGGTGGTACTGATACCAAACACATAAAATTCAGGTACACACATTTGAGCATATAGTGGAAGAGGAGGTTTTTTTTTATATATATACATATGGTTGGCCTTTGGTCTTAATGAGGTAAATGCTTTTCTCATTATGCTGTCTTTGATTCCCCCCCCACCCCGCCTTTTTTTTTTGGAATGGCTATCTGAGTGGCTTAGCTTTAAAACAAGTACTGGAGAAGGCCCTAGATAATGGCTGCCCTGTGGCATGATGAGGAGAGGGTTTTTTTTGCTGAGAACTAGAAGTATAAGATGTAGGTTTAAAGAACATTTGGATTACTTGGTGAGTGCCCTAGATCATGGGTTCTCAACCTTTTTTAATAAGTGTACCCCTTCTGACTCAAAGTTTCAGCTCATGGACTCCCTTATATTTTTTTCCTTGTTTTTAAGGCAGGGTGGGGGGCAGATTGATGCCCCTGTGGTGCAGGAGGGAGTTGGGCTGGGACAGGCGCTTCATAGCCAGGGTGTATGTGGGGGTGCAGGGTGGAGCTATGAGCAGCTCATCCAGGGGGCATGGGAGGGAATGGCTCCTGCCATTAAATGAACCACTGGGAGGGTATGGGGGTGTGTGTCCCCGGATCTGCAAGGGGCAGAGTGGGTGGTGGCCTGTGACCAGGGTGGCACTCGTCTCTTCCCAGTGGGGAATGAGCCAGGATACACTTGGGGCGGGTGGCAGTGCTGCTAGGAGGGGGGATCTACATATGGGGTGGGCTGGGGCATGCTAGGGGTAGCACCGGGTCTTCCCGATGGGGGATTGGGCCAGGCTGTAGCAGTGCTGGCAGGGGGGGGGATACAGGAGGGACTGCAGCCACTCCAGAATTCACTGTAGCCCCTCCAAATCTGCTCCCACTATGCCACTATGCAGCCCAGTCCCCCTGCTGGGAACAACCCAGTGCAGCCCTGGTCCCAGCCAGTCCCATGCCACCCCCACATGCTCAGGGTGCATGTAGCAGCAGCACTGGTGGTGGGGCTGAATGGGGGACAGGTTGCATGCAGAGGCTGCTGCCGCTGCCACCACCCATCGCCAGCTATTGGCTGAGGACACAATCTGGAGAGTGAGCTGGGGTGGGGAGCGGGGAATTGTTGCAATGTGCCATGTGGGGCCTGCGGCACCCAGTGTGCCCCTCCTGCTCCCCTGGGTAAGAGGTGAATGTGCCAGGGGAGACGCCACCACCACTCTCTGTAGCTCACTCCATCCCTGCCCGCCCACCTGTGCGTACCCCCTATGACCTTTCTAAGTACCGCGAGGATAAATGTCTCCCTGGTTGACAACTCTTGCCTTAGATACTCAGGTGTAAAGAAAAATGATGAGAAGTCTCTCTATATATTATCTTTTGTGGTCAATGCACATGCTTGTCTGTGCATGTACAAAATAATCTCTGTATGAAGGCTATACAACCAGGAATAGAATTCCCACCTGTAAGTGCTAAAAATGCCATGCAGAAACATATTAAATGGCCAGTTAGATAACTAGGAACAAATAGAGTGTCATCATAAATTCTTAACATGTAGAGGACAACTTTCTCTTCCAGCAAGCTGAGGATACAACCAGAGGGTCAGCTATCTTGCATCTTTTTCTGACTGATAAAGAAGAATTGGTTGTGCACATGAAGGTGATAGGAAACTTAGGACAAAGTACTCATAGTAGAAAAGCATTTTACTCCTAAAAAGGGAAGGTGTGAGATTAGCAAATAAAGGATAGTGGACTTCAAAAGGATAACATTCAGCCAGCTCAGACAAATATTATGCAAGGTCCCATGGGTAAACAGATCAAACGATAAAGGAGTCCAGGAGAGGTGGTAGCTTCTAAAAATGCATAGTATTGGAGGCTCAACAAGATTTTTTTATCAATTTTGTGGATAAGAACCACCTCAGGAGACTGACGTGGCTACACAAGGAGGTGATTAGTTATCTCCTACAAAAGAGAAACATAGAGGTAAGGGAAAAAAGGTTAAACAACTATGGAATCATATGGATGAATAGTAAAAATGTGCAGAGACAAAATCAGGAAAGCAAAGGGAAAAGGTGAAATGCAGATGCACAGGGCATTAAAGACAATAAGAACAGGTTTTATAAATATGTCAGAAAGGAAAGATGAAGGAAACCGTAGGCCCAGTTAAAGATAAAGATGATTAATGACTGCTCTGCCTCAGTCTTCACAACAAAATAAATGTTGAATAAAAAGTGAAAGGCTACATATCACAATAAGTAAGAAGTATGTCAGAGAGCTCTTGACAAACTTGAATGAATTATCTGAGCATCACAAGTGAGAGAACAGAAAAGGAGATATTTAATTCTTTATATATTTAAGGAAAATATCAGTGTAATACGAGTATCTTGTCTGGATGTAAACCCCGCCCCCCCAAAATCAAAACAGTATAATTACATTCTGCTACTTCCAGCGTGTATGATGGTACAATGCTATGGAGATACTCGTGCCAACATAAGCACCTGTATAGCACCTGTATTGTTCCTGTAAATGTAGGGGAATCTACTGATACATGACACTTTTATACAAGTATAACTATGAAGATGTTTCAGAAACTAATGGTAAAATGCCTGCTCACATTGTATGTCTTGACAGAGCAGGAAACTACACAGCTGCAGGGAACACTGTAAAAGGTACCCATTTATGACTATGTAGATAAGTGATATGGTCCAGTAAATGATCATGGCACAAAAATGGTTTTATTTTGAACTGTTTGTTACTTTCTGAAACACCTCCATTCATCCACACATATTAACGTACCAAGTGAACTATTTCTATGTAACAAAACAAAACAAATTAAATACTCTTAAACAGAAATAGCTAAAAATAGCTAAATCAGTACACTTTTAAATATAAAAGGCTTGAAATATTAAATAAAGGTTCTTAAAGAATTTTTTTCAAGATTTTTTTCCCCTAGAAAATTAATTGTAAGGGATGATACTGATGAACTTTAGAATATAGTGGTCTATATCCAAGGGTGCAACAGATGTAAGAAAAAATGTTTCCAATAAATGCATCAGAACTAGATCCCTAATTCTCTGTGCAGTCTTGGATTGTATCTTCTTCTCAGCGTCCCCTGCTTATTTCCTATGGTGGTTAGTATAGAATGAAGCTCTGCCACCTTGTCACAGAGCACTGAGGTGCCCTGCTCCGAAAGAGGGGAAACTGCTAGGGAAAGCCTAAAGAGGGGAAACTGCTAGGGAAACAGCCTTAGCAGTAAGTGATGAGCCCAGCTGCCGGTTGCCAGGGCAACCAGAGGAGGTCAGCTGACCAGAAGGGGCAGGGCCTGGCTCTCATATAAAGCCCAGGGGCTGAGGCCAGGATAGCAGTTACCTATCAGTGGCCAAGGGGGAAGGAGCTCCCTCAGGGAAGAGAGGGGAAGCCTAACTGAAGGAGCAGCATCTGACATGGCTGAAGCATGGAGTATTTCCCGGTAGGCTGGAATGTTGTTATGGCCAGGCGGCTTCCGTTTAAGTTATAGCTGAAGGGCTTGGGTTTTTTTTATTGTTTAAGACTGGTGTTTTGGGTGAAGCTAGTAGGGGTTGTAGGAGGCCTCATAGGGGACCCACAGCAGTGTGGGGACCCCAGCACCAGCAAGGGCACAGCATTTGGGGTGTACTGACCCCAGCCCCAGAAAAAGGGCAGTTGAGAAGCCCCAGAGATGGGGCGTTGGTAAGAAACCCCAGTGTGGGTATGTCCCAGGAGAGGGGGGCAGCACTTGAGAAGCCCCAGGAGAGGGGGCACAGAGTGAGACACAACCGTGGAGATCCCTAGCACCATAGAGGGTGCAGATCAAAAGAGGCAGGGCCTGGAGAGGACAAGGGGGCCAGATTATAAACAAGGCCCAGACCTAACAATGTCTGTTCCATCTGCAAGGCTTGGGGTGTGGTACAGGGGTGGTTGGAGCCACGCATAGCCCATAAGGCTAGGGTGCCCTGAAACAATGGTGGTACCAACTATCTGGGAGCAGGACCTGCCAGGGATCTGGGAAGGCATGGGGTCAGAGTGTACAGCTAACCGTGACCAAGAGGGCATCAAAGGCAGTCTCCCAAATATATATATTTTATCATCAAAGACGTGTGTGAGGATCAAGGGTGCCCATTGGGCCAACTTGGCACGGTAAGGGGGCCTGGGGGACATCACAGCCATCCTCGAGGACCCTGCACCGTGACACACCTCTTTAGCTTTTGGAGTCTCCTCCATGTAGAGATTTCTGTAGTTAGTTTCCACATCCTTTGTGCCCTAATGTAGTGCTAGATCATACTCTAAAAGCTGTTGAACATACTCTTTTCTAGAAAAGTCATAAACACAAAGCCTCCCCACCAATTGCAGTTGTTAATGATCTTGCATGTAAAATATTGGTCTTAATGCCTTGCCGATTTTAAGTTGTTACTTAAATTGTTAAGTCTTATTCTTATATATTGTATGTGGGGGAGGTGGAGGAGTATGTGGGGGGTGGTTGAGGGTGTATGTGTGTATGGTGGGATGTAGGATGTTTGGGGTTTGTGAGGAAGTATGGCTGTAGGGGGGGCATACAGTATGTTGGGGGGTACAGGTGTGTATATACATGGGGGAGCTTTGGATGGTGTGTAGGCAGGGTGTGGGTGTGGTTTTGTGAGGTTTGTGTGGTGTGAGGGGGTACAGGGCCCCCCCCCCATTGGCCCTCTTCATGAGAGACAGCCCCTGCCACTGGTGGCAGCAGCAGCAAGTGGCAGTTCCTTGGGGTGCTCACAGCCTGTGCAGGGACAGCTGCCTAGTGTCGTGAATCAGAGCAGCAGCCGGCAGCCGCCTGACTCACACCGGAGCGTTTAGATTTAAAGTTCGGCCGGCTAGATAGTGATGGACGGCCGAGTCGAGCCTTTGTTCCGTTACCGCTTCAGTTACAGAATTAACTATACGCACGCAGTTAAATGACGGCGAGATAATGACGGACGTGGCGCCGAAAACGGACGGTCGCGCTTGGCAAGACTTTCTACGTCAATTTTACGCTGACGGGGTGATGAATTAGGAATTGATCAATTTCCCAATTCTCTGGTGACAAGCACAGGTGTTTCCTGTGAAATCCCCAGAGCTCTCCGCCTTGGGCGGAAACTGTTAAACTATTTATAGGCAGAGGTGTTTTACAGGAATATCCAATGGTGAACCGTTATATGGAATCTTTAATTTTTGGCAGGTGGCATCTCTTTGTCTCCTCAAGTTACAAGGTAGTGGGTTAGGTTTTTCTACCTGTTACGTGTGTGTTACGTGTGAGGAGCTTACGTTTATCTTTGACCAATTATATATAGTTTCCCCCAGCATTTTATTTCAGCTGACCAATTATCTGTAGTACACCACCAGCGTTTTGTTTCAAGGAATTTCTTGGCAGGGAAGTCTTTTAACCCTTAATAGTCAAATGAAGATGATTTGAATGGTATCTCTTGCTCAGTGGCATGGGCACAAGTTAATTGGGTTGTGACACCTAGCAGTGTGCAGCTCCAGCCAGTTCCAGGAGCTGCAGATGGCAGAAAGAAGCAGAGCCAGGCCAGGGCTTCTCTATTGTGTGGGGCTCATGTGTGGCTCTTGGGACTTGTTCACCATTTGGGGGAAGCCCCAGCTGCCTTCCTCACTCCCTGCCACAATCTTCAGCTCCCAGGACTCTGCTGGGAAGCAGGGGTTGGGGTTCCCTGTCACTTCTGGTGAAGTCCCAGGAGCTGCATGTGGAAGCAGGGAATAGGGCTAGGCTACTGGCTCCATCACACAAGTGCCAGGAGCTCCACATGAGCCACAGGGAGCCCCATATGATACAGGTAGGCAGGTCTGGCTCCGCTTCTTGCCATTACATGCAGCTCCTGGAACTGGCTGGAGCCATGTGCCATCAGGTAGCTGCACCTGTGTGGGCCATGAATGCCCCAAGGACCCACTGCCTGGTCATACTGCATACACCCACAGCCTGCCCACCTGAGCTCCATGCTGCATGCTTCCACCAGCCACATCCCCATGGTCCACACTTCCACCCAGCTGTAGCTTCCCTACCTGCTGCCCAGAGCAAGCACTGAAACAAGGGCATGAGAAGGAGCTGCTGGAGGCTAGGGAAGTTGAGCACGTTCGCTGGAGTCTGCAGCAGTGTCACCAGCAATCCCACCCCAAAACTGTGCATGCTGGCTGGGGCTGTTACCCTCCTGTGCACTACGGTGGGAGCGAAGCAAGTGGTCGGGGTGGAGTAAAATTAAATGGTGTGCAGCTACGGGGCAGATGAAATCATCTGGTGGACCAGATATAGCCTTGGGGCATATTTTTCCTGCCCCTGTGTTAGCCCAATCTGTCAAATGTCTGCACAAATTCGGAGCACATCCCCAGATCTGGGAAAGCCCAGCCAATACCCCAGTCTGGAGCTGCCCTATTCTTACACCCCTTCCCCCCCTCCCCCAACCATAACTAGGCTAGTTTTAGTCCCTCTGACCTCCTCCCACCACGGTTCCCTCTAAGGTGCATGTGTGGCTGTGCACAACTAAAAGTGTGGTTGCACACAGCCTTTTCAAGGCTGCGCACCAGGAGAGGAGCTGAAGGTCAGCTCCTAGGTGACCAGGTACAGTGAGGTTCCGCTGGCTCTGGGACACTGTCCCACTCCCCTGCATGACCTCGGGGTGCGAGGAGGTACATGGCATCAGGGCCGGGGAGCAGAGCAATGTCCCGGAGCTGGTGGAGTCTCACTGGGGCAGGCAGCAGCTCCTCCCTGAGGTGAAGCAAGGGAGGGATGGAGGCTGGGGCAGTGGGCTGGCCTGGGCTCTCCCCGCTCTGGGGAAATGCTCCACTCCCCAGGCCTGGTGTGGGGAAGTGCTCTAGCAGAGTCCACGCCAGCCACCGGCTCCAGACCCTGGCCCCCAGCTCCTGGCTCCAGCCCCTGGTTCTGGCCCCTAGCTTCAGCCCCCAGCTGCAGCCTCCAGCCCCCAGCCTCTTGGCTCCAGCCCCTGGCCCCAGCCTCCATCCCTCAGTCTCTCGGTTCCAGCCACAGCCTCCAGCCCCCAAACTCTTGGCTCCAGGGCCCAGCCTCCAACCCCTAGCCTTCAGCCCCCTTTGGTAAGTGTCCCATGCTAGACCGAGGTGACATGCCCACGGACTGAGGCGGCGTGCTCATGGACCGAGGCAGCACGCTCATGTATCACTACTCGGGTGATTAGTCAAGCACACACTGCAAAGTAGGAGTTTTGAAATGCTGGGAGCCCAAGAAGGGTGGCTGTGCCTTAAGGAAATGATCCTTCGGGCACAAAGCAAGACGATCCCCATGCGGGGTAAAAGAGGGAAAGGGGCCAGGAGGCTTCCCTGGCTGACCGCAGAAATCCAGGGCAGCCTAAGGGCCAAAAGGAGAGTACATAAAAAGTGGAAACGGGGAGAGATCACCAAAAATGAATATACCTCCTCTGCTCGTGCTTGTAGGGAGGCAGTTAGACGGGCCAAAGCTAACATGGACCTGAGGATGGCATCCCAAGTAAAGGACAACAAGGGGGTCAAGGCTGAACTTCGCAATGAGTTCTTAGCCTCAGTGTTCCTAAGACAAGGAGAAGTGCAAAGTGCTGCACCTAGGGAGGAAAAATGTCCAGCACACCTACAGCCTAGGGAATGACCTGCTGGGTGGCACGGAAGTGGAAAGGGGTCTCAGAGTCCTAGTGGACTCCAAGATGAACATGAGTCGGCAGTGTGACGAAGCCATCAGAAAAGCCAATGGCACTTTATCGTGCATCACCAGATGCATGATGAACAGATCCAAGGAGGTGATACTTCCCCTCTATCGGGCGCTGGTCAGACCGCAGTTGGAGTACTGCGTGCAATTCTGGGCACCGCACTTCAACCACATACTCTTACATGAATGATTTTCAGGGTTTGTGTTCATAATGGGAGAATTCCAGTCCCTTGATCTCAAATCATTTCTAAAACAAAATTAATGATAAAATATTTAGAAGAGCCCTACTTCCTACCTACAAGGAGGAATGTAGAGAAAGATTAATGTTCCTTTCTAGGATTTTCTATTCTGATCACCTGCCAAAGAATCTCATACAATAATTTCTATATCAAGGATGTGTGAGTGACACCCAGAGAGCCGTGGTGGATGGGTCGGTTTCGACCTGGAAGGGTGTGGGAAGTGGGGTCCCGCAGGGTTCGGTCCTTGGACCGATACTCTTTAATGTCTTCATCAGTGACTTGGACGAGGGAGTGAAATGTACTCTGTCCAAGTTTGCAGATGACACAAAGCTATGGGGAGAAGTGGACACACCGGAGGGCAGGGAACTGCTGCAAGCAGACCTGGACAGGTTGGACAAGTGGGCAGAAAACAACAGAATGCAGTTCAACAAGGAGAAATGCAAAGTGCTGCACCTAGGGAGGAAAAATGTCCGGCACACCTACAGCCTAGGGAATGACCTGCTGGGTGGCACAGAAGTGGAAAGGGATCTTGGAGTCCTAGTGGACTCCAAGGTGAACATGAGTCGGCAGTGTGACGAAGCCATCAGAAAAGCCAATGGCACTTTATCGTGCATCAGCAGATGCATGACGAATAGGTCCAAGGAGGTGATACTTCCCCTCTATCGGGCGCTGGTCAGACCGCAGTTGGAGTACTGCGTGCAATTCTGGGCGCCGCACTTCAAGAGGGATGCGAATAACCTGGAGAGGGTCCAGAGAAGGGCCACTCGTATGGTTAAGGGCCTGCAGACCAAGCCCTACAAGGAGAGACTAGAGAAACTGGACCTTTTCAGCCTCTGCAGGAGAAGGTTGAGAGGCAACCTTGTGGCTGCTCTAAGTTCATCACGGGGGCACAGAAGGGGATTGGTGAATCTTTATTCACCAAGGCGCCCCCGGGGGTTACAAGAAATAATGGCCACAAGCTAGCAGGGAGCAGATTTAG